>NC_066580.1:140344735-140609400 GCF_024323335.1 Lathyrus oleraceus
TAGGGTACTCCGATTCTGATTTCGCTGGCTGCAAATCAGATAGGAAAAGCACAAGTGGTACATGTCACCTGTTTTCAAACTCCTTGGTCAGTTGGCATAGCAAAAAGCAAGTTTCTGTGGCTTTGTCAACTGCAGAGGCAGAATACGTTGCAGCCGGTAGTTGTTGCGCTCAGATTTTATGGCTGAAACAGCAACTACAAGACTTCAACATTCAACTCAAACGTATTCCTATCAAATGTGACAACACTAGTGCCATAAACCTTACTAAAAACCCTGTTTTACACTCACGCACGAAACACATAGAGATAAGACATCATTTCCTTCGTGATCATGTTGAAAAAGAAGACGTTGTCTTTGAGCACGTTGATTCCAAAAATCAACTTGCTGATAGTTTCACTAAACCATTGGCAACGGAACCTTTCTTCAACATTCGTCGCGAATTGGGAATCCTAGATCTTTCTCAATTGATGTCATAAGCATGTTACCTCTTAATTATATTATGCCTCACCATGGTTGATAAGAGCTGTTTTAGATGTCAATTATCCATCACAAGAGTTCTCCAACAGAGGTAATATCAATCCTTTCTACAATTTTCTTATTGCTAAGTGATTGTGTATGTTAGAACAAATGTTCTTACTCTAGTTGATATAAAATTTGTTTGCATATACTCCTTGTCCATATTGTGTGCACATTAACAATTTGACTTCTGAATCTCTGTTGAGCATAATCATCATGACATAGTGCATAATGCATATTCATACTGCATTAAAACTCATTAAAAGCTAGTTCAGCATCAGTATGCATCGACACAAACGAAGCATGCATCGACCCATACATTCTGAAATTCAAAAATTTTAAAAACTGCTTCAGGATGCATCGATGCATCCATCGCATGTATCGATACACATGCCAGTTGTGAATATTCAGCATCGACGCATGACCCTCTGCATCGATACATACTGATGCTATCTGAATTAAATGCAATTCTTTCTCTCTCATGCATCGACACATCAGCCAATCATATCACTTCCTATCTCATTACTTCATATCATCTGCCCTCAAAAACCCCAAAACCAGTGGCTAACCCTAATCCTCCTCATCTTCACTCTCTCTCTAAAACCCTAAATCTCACATCACCATGCCTCCACGCACTATTCCAGCCAGAGCCAAAGGAAAAGGAAAGGGAAAGGAAACAGCCGGTACATCTCACCAACCACCTGAAGTTCCTTCAAATGCCTTAGAGCCACTTCATCCTGCATTTCATCTCATAGCATTTCATCTCCTATTGCTCTAGTTTTTCTTTTGTTGCACACTATGGTTTAGCTTATGTAACTCTTAAACTCGTTCGTATCTTTAAAACGCTTTTCTAATTCTGTTTATCTTTATTGTTATTGCCCTTATTCTTCATTCTTTGTGAATGATTCTTTACTTTGAAGCTTCATTCTTTGTGATTGATAGTCTGTTATCCATTGTTTGCCATGTCCTGCTACACTATGCTACCTTGATAAATTTGTCTCTTCCTCTTTTTGATGTTGACAAAGGGGGAGAAAATGCAGATATGCACAAACTCAGGGGGAGTATCACACATCTTGCCAAGAATTTGCCATCATCAAAAAGGGGGAGTTTGTGAGAGAATTCTTTACCTTGAATTAATTTTTAATGATAGCAAATTGTGTGATCATCATCCAAATGTTGGTTGTGCATTGCATTACATGATACATGTGTGTTTTATTATGTTCTTCATCCCACTCTATTGTTGCATAACTGTACATATAAACCTACATTGATACTTCCCTTTGAATAACAATTAAAATGCATTTTATGTCAGTAAGCATCGATACATAAAGCCTCTGCATCGATAAATACAGCATGTGATAAATCACAAAACCTTTCTGTTCAGTATGCATCGATGCATACGAGTCATGCATCAATACATGGAAGACAAAATACTCTATGCATCGATACACACGATCCCTGCATCGATACATGACAAATTGAAACAGCCTGTGTATCAATACATGCGCATTAGGCATCGATACATACCAGTGAGATAATCACATGCATCGATACACACGAATTATGCATCGATACATGATTAATAAATTTCACCAAAAATTCACACAACTTACAGTATGCATCGATACACACCCTTATGCATCAATACATAAAGCTGTTTCATGTTATAACAGCAACTGTTTTGCAGCATATAAAAGACAGGTTACAACAGCAGTGCAAAAATACGAATTCATTGAGGGAAAACAATTGAACACAGATAAAAAAAAAAGCAGTGTTGCAGCAATTGTTTGAGAGCAATTAGAAACCTGAAAGAGACTTCATCTTCTTCATCTTCTCAATCACTTTTCTTCAAGAACATTTACACATAACCATTCTTGTTCTTTGGATTAAAGAAGCATCGAGATAACGTTCAGTGGTACGATCAAGGATCTAGCTGTGGTCTGCAGTGGAACGATCGAGGATCTAGCTGAGTCGAAGATTGAAGGGGGTTTCTAGGAAAAACCTACTGGTTTGTCCTTCAAGAACTGGAGTGTTCTTGAGGGTTTGGGAGTCACATTTGCAGAACATATTCAGCCGCAGCGTTGCGTTTGGAGATCGGGGGATTTCGCAAGCAGGTCGCGGAACCGGTGAATTGTTTGCAACTTTGTGCAGGAAAATCTTGATCGTGCTCAGATCAAGTGAAGGTTTATACAAGAAGAGGTTCTTAGAGTTTAGAATTCTGTCTTTGTATCATAACCTTGTATCAACGGATTCGGCAATAATTGATAATCAAAGTTCTCAATTTCATTTGAAATTGAGAGGGAGACGTACCCACACGCGAGGACGACGTGGGGAACTTCCTTACCAAATCTCTGCGTATCGTACTCTTACCTTACTCCTCTTTACGTTTTTCAAACTGTTTTTGCAATTTCAGTTAGTGTGTGGTGATTGTTTCTTTTTCAAGACAGCAGTGGCAAGAAAACTTTAATCAAACTCCATTGCTGTTTATCATCGATCACATACACACCAACTGTTTGATAAAACGGTTAGCTAGATTTTATTCATTGGAAATAGACTTTAATGATAAGTGCATTCAATTAGTTAAAATTCTGGTGTGAACTGTTTCTGTCATTCTCATTAAAATCCAGCAATTTAACTTGTGTGTCCGGCTTTCTAGTAGAGGTTCAGAATAGACGGAAGTCGATTCGGGACTGATTTTTCCGCCAACTTTGAAAACTCTGATTAAATTTCAAATCCGTTAAATTTTAAAGAGGTGATCTATTCACCCCCCCCCCCTCTCGATCACTAGCCACACCGTCTAACAGTTAGGATCAACATCAAACATATGGTTTAAGGGTTTGGATTTCTACTTTTTCTCTTGTAATCAACTCATGCAAAGGTTAATTAAACATATCTCAATTCTATTTGGAATTGGGGGCAGACGTATCCATAGTGATGACAATTGGGGAACTGTCTAAACAAATCCTTGCTCTCTCTCTCTCTCTCTCTCTCTCTCTATATATATATATATATATATATATATATATATATATATATATATATATATATATATATATGAAATTCTAGTTATCAGACTTTAGATGTCACACGGGTTGTTATGACATCTAATTCTGCACAGACAGGAATTATGCAGAACTTAAAAGTAAGTGCAGTAAATAACACAAGTAATTGTTTACCCAGTTCAGTCCAACATGACCTACATCTGGGGGCTACCAAGCCAGGGAGGAAATCCGCTATTAGTAGTATTAATTCAAAGCTAAACTCACCCGTTTACAACTTATCACTTAATCCCTACCCAATGCAATTTCAATCTTACACTAAGATCAGAGTTCCTACTCACTCCCCCTCAATCACCTCAGTGATTACTACCTTTAATCAATATTAAAGACAATTTGAAGTCACACTTCAAACAACTCTTGATTGTGCTTCACAGCTTTAATCAAGATACACAGCACTCACGCTTAAAAGCTTTGAACGACACAACACTTACAACTCAATGAACACCCTATGCCACAGCAATCATCTACTTGATAATGGCTTGGCTTACAAGATACGTCTAATACAAGACTCACAAAAATACAGCAGTGAAGTATGATGGACACACAAAATCTTCACGCCTCAAAATCCCCGAAACTGAATGAAGGAACGCCTTCCTTTTATATTGCAGTACCTGGGCTTTTGCACCTGTATTCTCCTGAATTTAAGGTCACGCGAGTTCCCATAAATTCAACATTTAGGTTACTAACAAATAGGCTATTTGTTAGGTTCATTAAATGTAGCTTGGTTGTTGATTTCCTGGATTTTCTCTTAGCTGTTGAATCCCTGAAGAATGGTCTGAGAAAAAGCTGAAACAGAAAACTGAACAACCTACAATATAGCATATGCTGTCAGGAATGAATGTTACGACATTCAGCTTGACATCAAGGTCCATATGCTGAGTCTGTTTTTCCAGAAAACAGACTGTACAATTTTACTGACCTGTACATGATCAAAATGACCATACTACAGTAACAGCTTACATTAATAAATGTCAAAGTGTCCAATTTAACATTTACACATTTGGCCTTAAGTTAGTTCTGTTATTCTCTTGAAGAACAGACTAAGTAACATGCTGAAGTATAGCAGAACACCACTCTGTCTAATGTTCAGTAGCTGCTGTCAATGATGAATGTCATAACATCCAGTTTGACATTCAGTCAGTAGGCCTTATGCCAGGTCTGGTCTTTCCTTGATAACCAGACTGGAAATAAATACTAAGTTCTAACAGAACACCAGTTGTTCTATTCCTTAGTATCTGCTGACAGGTATGAATGTCACAGCATCCAGTTTGACATTCAATAAATCCTGTGTTAGCTAATCCTGCAGTAACTACTCAAGTGTGTCATGACATCAGTCAAGACATCAGAGTACAGTTAGATATTCTAACCTACAATGTAGTCACACATACATACCATGTCATGACATCAGTCAAGACATTAGTAACCAGCTAGTGTTTTACCATATAATGCAGCCAATTAAGCACCTACAAACTCCCCCTTTGGCAAATTTTTGGCTAAAACACTTTGATCCCCATAACAGAGTTCATAGCAGCGGAATCACATACCTAGCAGGAAATAAGCCTAGCTAATACACTCAGAGTGGCAGCACACTCACACACATGGAAGTTAAATAAAAACTTCACAAAGCAGCACACATACAGAAGTTAAATCTAAAATCTAAACTTCAACACACAGCAGCTGCAGGGGAGGGAATCTATCACGAGAGTCTGTTGTAGAGACCCACTCTGTTTGTCAGGGGTGGTGGTTATTACTCCCCCTTTTTGTCAAAAATATTGCCAAAGCCAACAACAAAACCAGAGAACAATGACAGAGTTACAGACTTGGTTTTACGCCACAGTTTCAACCAAGTTAGCATCCACTTGATCTTGCGTCACAGCTTTGATCAAGTAATCACCCACTTTTGCTTTACAGTAGGTACCACCATATCAGATGCCATGATTTTGTTTCTGACATCCAGAACCACTCCTGCATGAACAGCATCCTTGAACTCCTGCAGGTACATTGGCCTTCTCACGGTAGGGTGTCTCCTTACCCTCTTGTAGCCACACTTGTTGCAAGTAGCATAGCTATGATCTGTTGACCAATCAGAGCATAGTACCAATTGTTTAATAGGCAGAGATATTAAACAATACATCCCAAACATCAGTGGTTGCTATAAGGTCTCAGAGAGACATATTCCCAGTTTGCTCCTTAAGTTTTCAAACTGAGTAGCATCCAGAGCCTTTGTAAATATGTCAGCCAGTTGAAGGTCCGTGGCTACATGTTCCAAAGTGATCACCTTGTCTTCCACCAGATCTCTGATGAAGTGGTGCCTAATGTCAATATGTTTGGTCCTGCTGTGTTGGATGGGATTCTTGGAGATATTGATGGCACTGAGATTATCACAGAACAATGTCATGACATTTTGAGTGACATTGTACTCAGTGAGCATCTGTTTCATCCAAACCAGTTGGGAACAACTGCTTCCAGCAGCTATGTATTCAGCCTCTGCAGTGGACAGAGAAACACAATTCTGCTTCTTGCTGAACCAAGATATGAGATTGTCTCCTAAGAAGAAACATCCACCTGATGTGCTTTTTCTGTCATCAGCACTCCCAGCCCAGTCAGCATCACAGTACCCAAATAGGACAGGCTCAGACCCATGTGAATACAGCATCCCATAGTCACAAGTCCCATTGATGTACTTGAGAATCCTTTTGACTTGATTCAAGTGGCTCACCTTAGGCTCTGCTTGGTATCTAGCACATACTCCAACTGCATAAGAAATGTCAGGTCTACTTGCAGTTAGGTAAAGTAGGCTTCCTATCATGCTTCTATACAAGCATTGATCAACACCAGGCCCTCCTTCATCTTTGGTTAACTTCAGATGAGTAGGCGCAGGAGTCCTCTTGTGCCTAGCATTATCCATACCAAACTTCTTAACTATGTTCTTGGCATACTTGCTTTGGGAGAGAAACATAGAGTCCTCCATTTGGTTTACTTGCATTCCAAGGAAATAGGTCAGTTCTCCAACTAGACTCATTTCAAACTCGGATTGCATCTGGTGAACAAATTGTTGAACCATTTGTTCTGACATTCCACCAAAGACTATATCATCCACATAGATTTGAGCAATCATGATTTTGCCGTCTTCATCCTTCACAAATAAGGTTTTATCTATTCCACCTTTTCTGTATCCATTTGAGGTCAGAAATTCGGTCAACCTTTCATACCATGCTCTAGGTGCTTGTTTCAACCCATACAAGGCTTTCCTCAACTTGTATACATGCTTAGGTTGGTTAGGATCACAGAACCCTTTAGGTTGTTCCACAAAGACTTCTTCATTCAAATAGCCATTCAAGAATGCACTCTTCACATCCATTTGGAATAGTTTAAACTTCAGGATGCATGCTACCCCTAACAGTAATCTGATGGACTCAAGCCTAGCCACAGGAGCAAATGTCTCATCAAAATCTACCCCTTCAACTTGAGTGTATCCTTGAGCTACTAGTCTTGCTTTATTCCTAGTAATTACTCCTTTCTCATCAGATTTGTTTTTGTAGATCCACTTGGTACCAATGATGTTGGTCCCTTCAGGTCTTGGAACTAGCTCCCATACTTCATTCCTTTTGAACTGCTCAAGTTCCTCTTGCATGGCAATGATCCAGTATTCGTCAGTCAGGGCTTCTTTCACATTCTTTGGTTCAACCTTGGATACAAAGCAGGAATTTGAGCTTATTCCCCGTGACCTGGTAGTCACACCACTATTGGGATCCCCTATGATAAGATCCTTAGGGTGGTCTTTCTGAATTCTGATAGATGGCACTTTGGTGGTTGCATCTGCTTCACATTCAGGAGGAGGTTCCTCTACTTCTTCAGACTTGACTGGAATGTCAGTTGAACTGTCAAGGAATGTTTCAACATCCTCCATGACATCGGTTCCTTCCTCTTTATCGTCCATAATGACATTTATGGATTCCATCAGGACATTGGTCCTGTAGTTGAACACTCTGTAGGCTCTGCTGTTAGTGGAGTATCCCAGAAATATACCCTCATCACTTTTGGGATCTAGCTTCCTTCTCTGTTCACGATCTGTGAGAATGTAGCATTTACTTCCAAAGATATGAAAGTACTTCTCAATGGGTTTTCTGCCTTTCCATATTTCATACAGAGTGGGGGAGGTTCCTTTTCTCAAGGTGACTCTGTTGTGAACATAGCACGCGGTATTCATTGCTTCAGCCCAAAAGTGCATGGGGAGCTTCTTTGCATGAATCATTGCCCTGGCAGATTCTTGAATAGTTCTATTTTTTCTTTCAACTATTCCATTCTGCTGAGGGGTTATAGGGGAAGAGAACTCATGACTTATTCCTTTAGAAGAGCAAAACTCATCAAACTTGGAATTCTTGAACTCCGTACCATGATCACTTCTAATCCGGACCACACAACTGTCCTTTTCCCTTTGAAGTCTTATGCACATGTCTTTGAAGACATCAAATGTATCTGACTTCTCTCTGATGAAGCTTATCCACGTGTATCTGGAATGGTCATCAACCACCACGTAAGCATATTTCTTCCCACCAAGGCTTTCAACCTGCATGGGTCCCATTAAATCCATGTGCAGCAGTTCCAGAACTCTGGAGGTTGTGGGATGTCCCAGCTTCGGATGTGACATCTTGGTTTGCTTGCCCACCTGGCATTCTCCACAGACTCTTCTTTCATCAATAAGAAGCTTTGGAATTCCTCTGACTGCTTCCTTGGATATAATCTTCTTCATTCCCCGTAAGTGGAGATGTCCAAGACGTCTATGCCACAGCTTCACCTCCTGTTCTTCCTTGGTTGAGGAGCATATTGTTGAAAAGTTAGAGACTTTAGGTTCCCACAGATAACAGTTATCTTTGGACCTGGTTCCTCTAATAACTTCCTGATTGTCACCATTAGTCACAATGCATAGCTCCTTAGTAAACTGAACATGAAACCCTTGATCACACAGCTGACTTATGCTGATGAGGTTTGCAGTTAGTCCTCTTACTAACAGCACATTATTCAGTTTTGGAACTCCAGAGCAGTCTAGCTTACCCACACCTTTTATTTTTCCTTTGGCACCATCACCAAAGGTCACATAGCTGGTAGTGTGAGGTTGAATATCTACCAGTAGATTTTCCATACCAGTCATATGTCTTGAGCATCCACTGTCAAAGTACCAGTCTTCTCTGGTAGAAGCCCTTAGAGCAGTGTGTGCTATCCTAGCATACCATTGTTGCTTCTTGATGGGAACATAGCGCTTATATGGTTTATGCTTAGGCCTGACATGAGAGGCTTGGTTAGGGAAACCATGAATCCAGTAGCAGAAGGCTTTTATATGACCAAGTCTACCACAGTGGTGACACCTCCACTCCTGGTATTTCCTCTTCTGATGATCATTCATCCTAGTTCCTCGATGTTGAGACATTGGCTTTGACTTCCGCTTGAACTTCTGAACTTTAGCCTTTGGGCGTTTGTGTTCAGCTGAGGATCTTTTCCCAAATCCTAGGCCAGATTTGGTTCCAGACTGCTGTCCCACCTTTAGAATCTCTTCCAAGGTGTCAGTTCCCTTATTCATCATTCTGATGGATTTAGTCATCTGATTCAGCTTGGAGGTCAGCAGGGTTATCTCACCATTTAGACCCTCTATGACAGACAGTTGCTTCTGTCTCTCATCTTCCAGTTCCTTGATGAGTTTCTTCTGCTTTTCTCCTTGTGCACGCACTTCTGCACTGGTAGTACACAGCTTCTTATAGGCTGCAGCAAGTTCATCAAAGGTCAGTTCATCTGCACTTGAGTCATCATCAGAGGCACAAACACTGGTTAGTGCAGTGACATGTTTGGCAGATTCTCCTTCAGATTCACTTTCAGAATCTCCTTCAGACCATGTGATAGTTAGCCCCTTCTTTTGCATCTTGAGATAAGTAGGACATTCAGCTCTGACGTGTCCATACCCTTCACAACCATGACACTGGATTCCCTTGCCTTGGTTGAACTTTTCATCAGAAGTTGATCTTTTCCTGATGTCAGACGGGATGTTCTTGACATTAGGTCTCCCTCTTTGATCAATCTTCTTCACGAACTTGTTGAACTGCCTCCCAAGCATGGCTAAGGCTTCTGATATACTGTCATCACCTTCAGTATATCCTGCTTCTGACTCTTCTTCAGCATTAGATACAAAAGCTACGCTTTTGTTCTTCTTTTCAGTATTCTCACACAAGCCCATTTCAAAGGTTTGGAGAGAACCAATGAGCTCATCTACCTTCATATTGCAGATGTCTTGTGCCTCCTCTATGGCTGTGACCTTCATAGCAAACCTTTTAGGCAAGGACCTGAGAATCTTTCTTACAAGTTTCTCTTCATCCATTTTCTCACCTAGTCCACCAGAGGTGTTTGCAATTTCAATAATATTCATGTGAAAGTCATGAATAGTCTCATCCTCTTTCATCCTCAGGTTTTCAAACTTGGTGGTCAACATCTGAAGTTTGGACATCTTCACCTTGGAAGTACCTTCATGAGTTACCTTGAGGGTATCCCAAACTTCCTTAGCTAGTTCACAGTGGTGCACCAGCCTGAAGATGTTCTTACTGATTCCATTGAACAATGCATTCAAGGCCTTGGAATTTCCAAGAGCTAGTGCCTCTTGCTCCTTGTCCCACTCTTCTTCAGGAATCTGCACACTGACTCCATCCTCACCTGTCTTCGTTGGATGTTCCCATCCTTTGTTGACAACTCTCCAGACTTTGTTATCTAGAGACCTTAAGAAGGCTATCATACGAGGCTTCCAGTCATCATAATTAGAGCCATCCAACATGGGTGGTCTATTTGAGTGTCCTATATCCTTGTCCATGGTACTAGAAAGTAAATTCCCTAGATCTCTCCCAGAAATTCACAGGCAGGGTGCCTGCTCTGATGCCAATTGAAATTCTAGTTATCAGACTTTAGATGTCACACGGGTTGTTATGACATCCAATTCTGCACAGACAGGAAATATGCAGAACTTAAAAGTAAGTGCAGTAAATAACACAAGTAATTGTTTACCCAGTTCAGTCCAACATGACCTACATCTGGGGGCTACCAAGCCAGGGAGGAAATCCACTATTAGTAGTATTAATTTAAAGCTAAACTCACCCGTTTACAACTTATCACTTAATCCCTACCCAATGCAATTTCAATCTTACACTAAGATCAGAGTTCCTACTCACTCCCCCTCAATCACCTCAGTGATTACTACCTTTAATCAATATTAAAGACAATTTGAAGTCACACTTCAAACAACTCTTGATTGTGCTTCACAGCTTTAATCAAGATACACAGCACTCACGCTTAAAAGCTTTGAGCGACACAACACTTACAACTCAATGAACACCCTATGCCACAGCAATCATCTACTTGATAATGGCTTGGCTTACAAGATACGTCTAATACAAGACTCACAAAAATACAGTAGTGAAGTATGATGGACACACAAAATCTTCACGCCTCAAAATCCCCGAAACTGAATGAAGGAACGCCTTCCTTTTATATTGCAGTACCTGGGCTTTTGCACCTGTATTCTCCTGAATTTAAGGTCACGCGAGTTCCCATAAATTTAACATTTAGGTTACTAACAAATAGGCTATTTGTTAGGTTCATTAAATGTAGCTTGGTTGTTGATTTCCTGGATTTTCTCTCAGTTGTTGAATCCCTGAAGAATAGTCTGAGAAAAAGCTGAAACAGAAAACTGAACAACCTACAATATAGCATATGCTGTCAGGAATGAATGTTACGACATTCAGCTTGACATCAAGGTCCATATGCTGAGTCTGTTTTTCCAGAAAATAGACTGTACAATTTTGCTGACCTGTACATGATCAAAATGACCATACTACAGTAACAGCTTACATTAATAAATGTCAAAGTGTCCAATTTAACATTTACACATTTGGCCTTAAGTTAGTTCTGTTATTCTCTTGAAGAACAGACTAAGTAACATGCTGAAGTATAGCAGAACACCACTCTGTCTAATGTTCAGTAGCTGCTGTCAATGATGAATGTCATAACATCCAGTTTGACATTCAGTCAGTAGGCCTTATGCCAGGTCTGGTCTTTCCTTGATAACCAGACTGGAAATAAATACTAAGTTCTAACAGAACACCAGCTGTTCTATTCCTTAGTATCTGCTGACAGGTATGAATGTCACAGCATCCAGTTTGACATTCAATAAATCTTGTGTTAGCTAATCCTGTAGTAACTACTCAAGTGTGTCATGACATCAGTCAAGACATCAGAGTATAGTTAGATATTCTAACCTACAATGTAATCACACATACATACCATGTCATGACATCAGTCAAGACATTAGTAACCAGCTAGTGTTTTACCATATAATGCAGCCAATTAAGCACCTACAATATATATATATATATATATATATATATATATATATATATATCACACACACACTCTTTACATTTTGATAATACTCTTAGTGTGCAATTTGATAAACTGAATTTTCTGGTTGTGTTGAAGTAATTCAAGCTGTTTTGTAAATATAATTGAATTCTAAACCATTGCAACTAGTTTTTCATATCTTTAACACATAGGAAAATCAACATGGTGTTTATTGCATACCAAGTGTTTGATAAGTTGTCTTAGCTTAATTTTTGTTTCCTAATTCATTGGAAATTGATTGCAAACTGTGATATTGTTAAAATGATTATTTTTATAAACCATGTTGATTTACTTCTCATCGCTAGTATACATTTTGTTACGGTTTATATGCATATTTGATTCTTCCGATAATGGTTCGGGATAGATGAGTGTCGATCCGGAATTGCTTCCGCTTGTCATAGTTAATATTTTAAAACTGATTTTTAAACAAAGAAAATTTTATTGTGATCTATTCAAATACTTTCAGGATCACAAAAGGGGTAAGTGAAATCTCCATTCTAAGCTTCAAGTAATATGGTGTTAGTGAGTAACTTTTTGTGACAATCAAAGCAAGTAAGATGACAGTTTACCAAAGAGTACAACATAAGCAGCAAGGTCCTCGCAGGATAAAATTCTCTCAACTCTCAAGTGTTTAGGTTAATTGTTTAGACTCAAAGAGCATCAAGAAAATTAGCACTACCATAATCTTGAAAAGACTCTAACATCCGCATTTTAAATACATGCACACAAAGATCAAAAAGATTTTATTTGGATTCTAACATGGACAAGGTAAGGGTAGAATAAATTCTAAGGTTTATTAGGCTAAAATTTAAAGGGGAAAAAGTGAATTGAAAGAGACTGTGGGAGTTGAACTAAACAATAATTCGTTCAATTTTCAGCAACTTCTTTGTAACCTTTTTTTCTTCTCTTTGCTTTTTATTTCTCTTTTTTTTCTAGAATGAATATGATAAGAACATGAAATTTCTTCATTCTTTATTCTCTTTTTCTCTCTTTTTTTCCTTTTCTTTCTATTTTTTCTTTCTTTTCGGCCAACTTTTGAAATATCACAACTATATTAATTCAACCCCACACAATGTCAAACAAGACTCTTTCAACCCTTTAAACAGGGTAATAACATTGTTTTTTCATTTTTAGGCTTATAATGAGTTTCAAACAAAGAATGAGATGAATAGGCTCAAGGGGGTTTCAAACAAGAGATGGTATTTTTAAGGTTGGCTTTTTGGCTAAGTGGCTAAAAAATAAAACATAAACAACTTACATTTATCATATCAGTGTGCACAAGTAAACAAACAGTTTTAAAAAGAGCCATATCAAATTCTAGAGATTAACAAACATGAGTGAAATCACACAAGAAAGAAAGAGATGGATTTTTTTTAATGTTATCCATTATTAGGCTCAAAATCTCACAAAAGGGTATTGATCAACTACAAATGATGCACAATTAAGAATTTAGTCATACTTATCATACTAAGAATGCACAAAAAATTACTCACATGACACCACGAGTCTTTAGTCAAGAGAGCAAAAAAATACTCACTTGCAACCCAAAAACCAAAGAAAAATCATGCATTTTTATTTTTATTTTTATTTTTAGAAAATAAGTAAATGATATATAAAAAAACACACAAGTAAATGATTCCTCCCCCACACTTAAGACACATATTATCCTTAATGAAAGAAACATAAGTATAAAATAAGAGAGAGAGAGAGAGAGAGAGAGAGAGAGAGAGGGGGGGGGGGAAGAATGCACCCGAGCAGTCAAGGTGGATATATGATCACATAAGTAGCCTTTCCCAAAGAGGTCTCTTCTTCAAAAGTGAGGCTTTCATGGAGTAGCTTTGGGCAGTGTCCATTGACCTTGAAATTTTTATTAGTGCCTTCGCCTTTTATTCCAGGATCAAAGAAGGATATTCAATAAGTAAAAGTGTCGATTGGGCACGTGAAAATGATCTCATTTTCCAGAACGTCAAGGATCAAAGGATTAAGGGGATGCATCAATGCTTTTGTTACATATTCAAGTGAGATCCTATACATATGCATGGATGGGCTAATATAACGAGTGGCAGCCAAGGTCCATCAAATTCGTTTATTATGCTCCTACAATAACTTCTCTTCCTGCTCAAATTCAAGCTTTGGTGAATAATTTAAATCTTCAAGAGGTGATTTAGACTCTAAAGAAGGTGGTTATTCAATGGACAGTTTGGTTGGGGAAGCCGAGATGTCTTCCATGTGATGTTTTATAGCATCAAAAATGTTGAATTTATAAATTATATCACCAAACTCCATGGACATTGTTCCATCATCAACATCAATTTTTGTTTTTGCAATTCTCATAAATAGCCTGCCTAAAATGATGGGTGCCCTGCTTGACTTAGTTTCTCCTTCTATGTCCGGAATGTAGAAATCTACAGAAAAAATCAAGTCATTATCTTGAACAAGTACATCTTCTATTACTCCAACAGGGTGGGCATTGCTTATGTTTACAACTGAATCCTTAAACCTGTATTTTGCAAAGGACTAAGATCAAGATTGTTATAAATAGAAGTAGACATAATATTAATGGAAGCTCCTAAATCTAACATACAATTTTTGAACTTGGTATCCCCAATGGTACATGGAATAGAGAAGGTTCTTGGATCTTTATACTTTCAGGGCATGGTATGAGTGAGAGATGAAACAATTTGGCTCATTTTGGCTTTTTTCAGGTAAATGTATAGGCTGAATGAAAGGTGAAACATATCTTCCCATATTAACTCTTTCATTTCCCTTAAATCTCTTCTTGTGAGTGCATAAGTCTTTCAGGAATTTTGCATATTTAGGAACCTGCTTAATAACATCAAGAAATGGGATGTTCACCGTCCCTTTTCTGAGTACATCCAATATTTCCTCATCCATTTTTTTAGTTTTCATTACTCTTTGTGAGAAAGGAATTGGTGGTATGTATCTTTCTCAATAACAACTTTAGAATCAAGCATGGGCTTAACAACTTTTTTACTTTTTCTAGGATTGGTTCAACTGCTTCAACACTTTTTCCAAATCTCAAAGAAATTACATTCGCATTAGGGCCTTTTGGTTTCACTAGTATTTGGGTCAGTAATTGGTTGAATCCTCGAGCTTGTATGGCATTCATTGAAGTGGCCAACTTTCCAATCTGTGTATGCAAATTCTGAATACTAGAATCAATTTATTGCTGAAATTAGAGATTATATATAATCATTTACTTGACAAGGTCCTCTAATTCAAAAGGTGTAGAGGTGGTTACTTGTGGAATGTTATATGGTGGTGGCAGTGGTTGTTATTGTTGGTGTAAGCCCTAGAGGCCAATACTTTTGATACTTGTATCGAATTATTTATTAATAATAAAAGGCATTTTCTTTATTAATGGTTGATTAATAAAGTCCCTAGAATAGATAGTCTGTTTAATGTATTAAGTGTGACTTAATCATGAGAACACATTAAACATAAGGACACTATTCTTAAAGTATCCGTAGTCGAGCTTTAATGTGAAGTGGGATAACATTAAAGCATTAAGACTATTATGTTTGTAGATTGATGATCACACCTCATGGATCATGGATAAAGAGTTATCGAGTCTTAAACATAGGTATGAATATTAGGAGTAATATTTATACCGGATTGACCCGCTATGAGAATACTATATAGAAAGTTATGCAAAGTGTCATAAGTTATTCTCATGGTGATAATAGTGTATACCACTCTTCGACCTGAAACCACTATGGATCCTAGATGTAGAGTCGAGTGCTTTGTTGCTGATCCAACGTTGTCCGTAACTGGATAACCATAAAGACAGTTGATGGGTACTCCACGAAGCATGCTGAGGGACATGAGTGTCCTAGATGGAATTTGCCAATCCTGCGTAACAGGATAAATGTCTATGGGCCCAATATTGAACTGGACAAGGGTGACACGGTCTATACCTTGTGTTCAATATAGACATAAGGGCAAAGGGGTAATTATACACATAATTATTATCACAGGAGGTTTTGTCAGATCACATGACATTTTCGTGACTTGGGTAGCAGTGATGTGTTGCTAGATACCGCTCACTGTTTATTATGTTAAATGTGTGATTTAATATAATTGCCAACGCCGTGAAAACCTATAGGGTCACACACAAAGGACGGATTGATGAGAGATAGAGTAACTAAGGAACACCGTAAGGTACGCTGCACTTAAGTGGGATACGAAATATGGTAAGGTACCAAATACTTAAGTGATTTTGGGCATATTATAAGATATGGGCCAAAATACACTTAAGTGGGCTTTTTAGCTTGAAGCCCACACAAGTGGTTCTATAAATAGAACCCCTTGGGTAGAAGCATTGTCACTCCACTCCACTCAGACTGAAATTCAAGTAGAGACTTGGAATTTTGTTTCCCTCTTTCTCTCACTCAAAGCCTTCATTCATAACAGCTAGCACTGTGATTGAAGGAATCCGTTCGTGTGGACTGAGTAGAGACGTTGTCATCGTTCAACGTTCGTGATCGCCCCGTGGATCTGTATCAAAGGTTTTGATCATTATCAGAGATCTGCACCAAAGGTTTGAATCGCCACAAGAGGTAACGATTCTATCACTGATCATGCCCATTCGTAAGGATCACTAAATGGAGAAATTTTTAAATTCCGCTGCGCCTTGGATGGCAATTCTCCAACAGTGGTATCAGAGCCACTTACGAAACCATGAATCTGATAACTGTTTTTGTTCTGTAATAATATGATTAAAGGCAGAATGAATCAAAGGTTAAATTGAGATTGATCAAGTTACATATATGTGATATATGTAATCCTGATGCAAAATACATTATATATGATATAGTGTTCTCGTTTCGTTCATTCAAACCCTCGATGATTGTTTTCCTTTGAGCGACCAATGGTCGTTTGCTTCTTGATCCGACATTAGTATGGTGAAGCAATGACGTGTTGATCAATCATACTGAATTAACAATCGAGATGTGTTTGACGGTCTGAAATTGGTGCATCAGGGTTAGTGACGACACAAGGGTTGTGTTGTCAGAGAGTTATGCGATTGGGGTATGACTGCACAAGAGTTGTGCGTTCTAAACACTTTACCGAACAGTGTTAACCGGTTAACGCAATGCGAAATAAAATTTTTTTGAGTTTTCAAACAGTGTTAACTTGTTAACGCTTTTGGTTAACCGGTTAACGCAAGACGAAATTCAGTTTTCTGAGTTTTTCAAACAGTGTTAACCGGTTAACGCATATGGTTAACCGGTTAACGCAAGGCAGAAAAGAATTTTCTAAAAGTTTTCAAACAGTGTTAACCAGTTAACGCATTTGGTTAACCGGTTAACGCAAGGAAAAATTCATCGGTTCGGCTAGAAAAAGTGCTTTGAAGTATCAAGTGTTGATACGAAAACGACGTCAATAAAGTGTTTAAAGTGTTTATTATTGTCTTGTGGTGATCGGTTATAGCCTTAGTTTTCCTTTGTTTTGTTTTGGGTTTTTAAAATACGACCTGCGTGTCGTGCCTCTCTCTTAATCTCCCAAATGTAACTTCTTTTCTCATCTCACTCCCTCGTATGTAAAACGAGTTTCTTTCATGTAATGTAATGACAAGAGAAAGCAAAGAAGTCAGTGCCAAAGGAGGACAACCTTGAAGATCTTGCTTGGAGAAGCTTAGATCGTTGTAGGTTAGCTTAGGTTCTCTCATTGGCTTGGGAGAACAATTGCGCTAGGGGCCATAACTGTTTCATTTTGTTTGTATGTATGTTGATGCATGTGAATGTATGTTGATGCATGTGAGAGACGGTTTATATGATAAACAAGCCGGTGAGATCAGAAAAATTGCAATTCCCTCAAAATAAATATTAAGTTTTAAGCTTTCCAAGTTTTAACACTCATCAAGACTAGTATCGAATAATGTAGGTTTCGCCTACGCGAGGTGCATGTTCTATATTAGTAAGGTGCGATGGGATAATTGTAATATCCAACTGTTAAAACAATGGGTCAAACTTAACTAAACAAATTATAATAAGATTATATATATGTTTAGAAGCAAGAGTTGGGAATGATCCATATGATGGATTGGAATAAGGAGTTATTCACCCAACTGAAATTTTTGAGAGTTGTATGAGATACAATTGGAAGGAGTTCCTACCTAAATAACCTAGTTTTGTGTAATCCGCCTACGCGGACTTAGAACGAAGTGAAATATGGATCTCGATCCACTAGAAAATCTTCCAACGGGATTTTCCGAATCAGATGATGAGGGTCATTTGTTTTGAGTAAAATAGTGGGAGCATATTTAATTAAAGGCCTAATTAAATATGTCCATGATACTTATATTTTCATTAATCCTTATGTAGATTACCATGACAGCAAACACCTCTAACAACATCCTGCGATCAATCCTTGATAAGGAAAAATTGTCTGGGACAAATTTCCTGGATTGGCACCGAAACCTGAGGATTGTCCTCAAACATGATAAAAAGCTGTATGTCTTGGAGACACCTGTTCCTGAAGAGGAACCTCCTAGTTCTGCACCTAAGGCAGAAAGAGATGCTTATAAGAAGCATGTCGATGATGCCAATGAAACTGCTTGTCTCATGCTAGCTACCATGAACTCAGAATTGCAAAAGCAACATGAGAACATGTCAGCGTTCGATATGATCGAACACCCGAAGTTGCTCTATCAAGAGCAAGCAAGGCATGAGAGGTTTGAAGTTTCAAAAGCCCTTTTTCAAAGCAAGTTAGCTGAGGGAGCCCCTGTAGGTCCCCATGTACTCAAGATGATTGGGTATGTGGAAAACCTTGAGAGATTGGGTTTTCCCCTCGAAAAGGAACTTGCAACTGATTTGATCTTGCAATCGTTGCCAGATAGTTTCAGTCAATTTGTCCTAAATTTCAATATGATTGATATCGACAAATCTCTTCCTGAACTGCTCGCCATGTTAAGAACTGCCGAGCAGAATCTGAAGTCAAAAGGGAAGTCCATTCTGATGATCGGAAATGGAAAGAGACAGAACAAAAGGCCCACTAAGCAGAGTGATAAGGGGAAAGGCAAGGAAGCTGCCAATCCCAGACCCACTGCTGCTTTGAAGCCTAGTGGAGGCATAGCAAAAGAAGGCACCTGCTTCCATTCCGGTAAGACCGGACACTGGAAGAGGAACTGCCCAAAGTACCTGGAAGATAAGAAGAATGGAGTAGAGACTTCAACTTCAGGTATTTTTGTTATTAATTTATCTACTTCTGCATCATGGGTATTAGATACTGGATGCAGTTCTCACATTTGTACAAATGTGCAGGAACTAAAAAGGAGTAGAGATTTGGCAAAAGGTAAAGTCGACCTACGAGTTGGCTATGGAGCAAAGGTTGCTGCTTTAGCCGTAGGAACTTTTGTACTGACTTTACCTAGTGGTTTAACAATTCAGTTAGAGAACTGTTATTATGTACCTGCAATTGGCATGAATATTATTTCCATTGCTTGTTTGGACAAGTTTGGTTTTTCATTTATAATAAAGAACAATTGTTGCTCAATTTATTTGAATGATATATTCTATGCTACTGCACAAATGAACAATGGACTATATGTCCTTGATCTTGAAATGCCTATTAATAACATTAATACAAAAGGGTGAAACCTAACGAGTTAAAACCAACTAGGTAAGAATATTAAAACTCTTCGATCAGATCGAAGTGATGAGTATTTAATCCTAGAGTTTGATGACCATCTGAAAGAGTGTGGGATCCTATCCCAACTTACTCCTCCTGGAACATCCCAATGGAAGGGTGTATCTAAGAGAAGAAATCGAACCCTGTTGGACATGGTCCGATCCATGATGAGTCACACCAATCTTCCAAACTCCTTTTGAGGACATACACCATTGACATCAGCTTATACACTTAACCGTGTTCCATCCAAAAGGTTGAAAAACACCATATGAGATATGGAGTGGTAAGAGACCACATATGTCTTACATGAAGATTTGGGGTTGCGAAGTTTATGTGAAACGACAAATTTCAACTAAGCTTGAGCCCAAATCTGACAAATGCTTATTTGTGGGATATCCTAAAGAAACAAGAGGATATTACTTCTACAATCCTTCTGAGGGCAAAGTGTTTGTCGCTCGAACTGGAGTTTTCCTAGAAAAGGATTTTATTTCCAAAGGAACCAGTGGGAGGAAAGTAGAACTTGAAGAAATTCAAGAATCACAAAGTATCGATACACCTATGGAGGAATTAGAGCAGGAAACACAAGTAGATGTGTAAGAGCAACCTGCTCAAGTAGAACAAGACCAGCATAGGTCTGGCAGGATACGTCACCTACCTGAGATATATGGATATCTGATCTAGGTGATGTATTACTCATGGATCAAGATGAGCCTGTGACCTACTCATGGAATCTTCGTTTTGATGAAACAGTTAAACTATATGGATTCATCAAGAACGAAGATGAGCCTTGTGTCTACAAGAAGGTTAGTGGGAGCATGATCGTATTCCTGGTATTATATGTAGGTGACATATTACTCATTGGAATCGATATCCCTACCCTGCAACAAGTAAAGTCTTGGTTGGGGAAATGCTTTTCTATGAAGGACCTAGGTGAAGCAGCCTATATATTAGGAATCAGAATCTATAGAGATAGATCACAAAACTGCTTGGCCTAAGTTAGAGTACATACATAGACAAAGTGCTGAGACGCTTTAATATGAATGATTCCAATCTGGTTATGTGTTTTGCTTAAATGGTGGCACTGTGAGCTTGAAAAGTTCAACGCAAGATGCAGTTGCTGATTCTACAACTGAGGCCGAGTATATTGCTGCCTTAAGTGCAGCAAAGGAAGCTGTTTGGATCAATAAACTTGGCATAGTCCCTAGCATTGTGGATCCCATTGGTCTCTATTATGATAACAATGGTGTTATCGCACAAGCTAAGGAGCCTAGATCTCACCAACGATCCAAACACATACTTAGGCGTTGTGCGAAAACATGTAAAGTACCTACACTTGACAATATAGCTGACCCACTGACAAAGTCTCTTGTGCAGCAGAAGCATGATGGCCATACTAGATCAATGGGCATACGGGGTGTGCCTGATTGGCTCTAGTGCTAGTGGGAGATTGTTGGTGTAAGCCCTAGAGGCCAATACTTTTGGTACTTGTATCGAATTATTTATTAATAATAAAAGGCATTTTCTTTATTAATGGTTGATTAATAAAGTCCCTAGAATAGATAGTCCGTTTAATGTATTAAGTGTGACTTAATCATGAGAACACATTAAACATAAGGACACTATTCTTAAAGTATCCGTAGTCGAGCTTTAATGTGAAGTGGGATAACATTAAAGCATTAAGACTATTATGTTTGTAGACTGATGATCACACCTCATGGATCATGGATAAAGAGTTATCGAGTCTTAAACATAGGTATGAATATTAGGAGTAATATTTATACCGGATTGACCCGCTATGAGAATACTATATAGAAAGTTATGCAAAGTGTCATAAGTTATTCTCATGGTGATAATAGTGTATACCACTCTTCGACCTGAAACCACTATGGATCCTAGATGTAGAGTCGAGTGCTTTGTTGCTGATCCAACGTTGTCCGTAACTGGATAACCATAAAGATAGTTGATGGGTACTCCACGAAGCATGCTGAGGGACATGAGTGTCCTAGATGGAATTTTCCAATCCTGCGTAACAGGATAAATGTCTATGGGCCCAATATTGAACTGGACAAGGGTGACACGGTCTATACCTTGTGTTCAATATAGACATAAGGGCAAAGGGGTAATTATACACATAATTATTATCACAAGAGGTTTTGTCAGATCACATGACATTTTCGTGACTTGGGTAGCAGTGATGTGTTGCTAGATACCGCTCACTGTTTATTATGTTAAATGCGTGATTTAATATAATTGCCAACGCCGCGAAAACCTATAGGGTCACACACAAAGGACGGATTGATGAGAGATAGAGTAACTAAGGAACACCGTAAGGTACGGTGCACTTAAGTGGGAGACGAAATATGGTAAGGTACCAAATACTTAAGTGATTTTGGGCATATTATAAGATATGGGCCAAAATACACTTAAGTGGGCTTTTTAGATTGAAGCCCACACAAGTGGTTCTATAAATAGAACCCCTTGGGTAGAAGCATTGTCACTCCACTCCACTCAGACTGAAATTCAAGTAGAGACTTGGAATTTTGTTTCCCTCTTTCTCTCACTCAAAGCCTTCATTCATAACAGCTAGCACTGCGATTGAAGGAATCTGTTCGTGTGGACTGAGTAGAGACGTTGTCATCGTTCAACGTTCGTGATCGCCCCGTGGATCTGTATCAAAGGTTTTGATCATTATCAGAGATCTGCACCAAAGGTTTGAATCGCCACAAGAGGTAACGATTCTATCACTGATCATGCCCATTCGTAAGGATCACTAAATGGAGAAATTTTTAAATTCCGCTACGCCTTGGATGGCAATTCTCCAACAGTTATTGTGTGGGTGGATTACCATATCAAAGGTTTGGATGGTATCTATACTGGTTGTGGTTTTGAGGATTGTAAAATGTTTGTTGCATATGCTTGAGGAAAATCAGTAATTACACCCTTTTGCAATGTAGGACATGTATTTGTTGGATGTTCATGGGAAGGGCAAATACCACATAACCTTGTTGTTTGAGTTTTTCCTAGTGCCAACTGTCTCACTAATGAAGTAAGCTCATCAATTCTGGTCTCTAAAGCCTTGTTGGAAGAAGAAGTTTGTATCTCATTCACCCCTTTTGTTAGAACCATATAATTGTTTTTAGTTGTGAATTATTGGGAGTTTAATGCCATGTTCTCGATTAAGGTCTTAGCTGCAGTTGGGGTCTTATCAGCAAGCGCTTCTCTACTTGCAACATTCAATATATTTATGTCCATAGGTAAATGTATTTCAAAAAAATATTGGATTAGCAATTGTTCAGAAATCTGGTGGTGAGGACAACTCGACACTTACTGCTTGAATCTTTCCTAATATTCAATAAATGATTCGATATCAACCTGTCTAATACCACATATTTCTTTTTTAATCGAAGAAACTCTTGAATATGGGGAAATCTTTCTATGAACACTTTCTTCATATTATTTCAACTTGTAACAAAATTTGGCTCAAGATAATACTATCAATCTTTCGCAGCATCTTGTAGTGAGAATGGAAAGGCTTTGAGTTTGACAATCTTCAGTAATTCCTTGAGGCCTCAATATTATAAAACACATAAGATGTAGTTCTTTTAAATGCTTATGAGGATCTTCACCTAGAAGACCATTAAATCTTGACAATAAGTGTATTAAACTAGATTTCAATTCAAAAGGTGCAACTTCAAGATACGCACAAAGTGCATTATAATTCACACATGGTGCAGTAAGTTCTCTTAAATTTCTTTGTTCAGACATATTATAATAATCAAACTCAAAATCAGAATCAAAAAAATTATGGGAGAACACAGAATCTGAATTACTAGTAGTCATGCATCATGACTCAGCAATGCAACAATTAAGAAAATATGAACAATTTCCCTAATGAGAAAAATAGTTGGAAAAATGATAAACGATAAAAAAATTAAAAATCTAGAAATATCACTAAAAATAATCAAAATAAGAATCTAATTTTTTTTCTTCATATTTTTTTGAAAATATGAAAATGGAAAATAAATCCAAAAATTAGAAAAACAAGAAATTTGGAATTTTAAGCGTCAAAATCTCTTAGACGTCTCTTCTAAGGGAGTGTTAATTGTTGATTTTTTTTCCTGATTTTCTAAAAAAAATCGAAGCAATTCGAAACAGTATCTTAGAGAGTCATTTGATACGCTGTAATACTTATTATTATACTACAACCTTGAAAATCAACAAAAACAAAAACAAAAACAAAAAAAATGGTAACAATACTCTAAAATAGGATTATAAAGTTAGTCAGCATTATCACAGAGTCCCCGACAACGACGTCAATTTGATTCGCTGTCGCACACGGGTCAAAAACGAGTTAAAAAAATATAGTAAACGAAAGCGACACTCGAGTCATATCGCAATGACTCTGGATTATTTTAGCCAACTGATTGAAATAGGGGGAGTTTTAAGGTTCTCGATTATGCTATTGATTAAAAGAAACTAATTATGAATAAAATAAACAAGTTAATCTACTATTTCGGTTTCCTAACATATCATCGATGAATATAATTCTTAAGCCCCATGCAGATTCTATTCCCTTTTGATTACAACATCAATCAAACAAGCATAATTGACACTATATACTTTACACTCCTATTTTCCGAATTAAGAAAACAGATTAAAGATTTGCATAAATTAACGAAACAACTACGATAACACATGATAACAATTAAAGAACATAAATCAATCAAAATTGATTAACACATTTTATATAACTTGAATTAAGCATACAAGATATATAGTATAATATTGAAATGGAAAATAAATTGGATTGGAAATTATAACACCTCAAAGTATCGATGGAAATCGAATACAGCTGATTAACCGTGTGAAATTTAGCTCTCCATAGAATTTGTGGCCGTCTAATAAAATTTTGTGAATAGTGAATGCCCTATCAGTAACACTATATTTTAGTTTAAATATTATAATAGAAATTGGGCCCTATTTTCAACAGACCCGAAAAACATAAAATTCGACCAAAAACTAATTATTTTACTAAGTCTAGAACGAAAACACGATATTTGACTCTTTTTCACTCTGAATTAGCTTCTGAATTCAACATAAAACTTGTAATTTATCCTCCCATCTTTCCAACGCATATTATAACACATCAATCCGATTCTCGTAGCTCAAGTTATGACATGCATATTAAGAAGGGGTCAAATTACCGCTTATTCAGAAAATAAATAACTGAATTAAAATAAAAGAATAAATAAGCTAAATTTAGAAAACACACTATAAGAAGTAAAATAAAAGCAAAAAGTCATAAAAATCTCTTATCACAAAGTAAAATATGGTGTACTAAATGTAAGACCCTAATTTTGGCCCTAAGATCCCTCATGGCATCATGTTATTGCACAAGTGCATTGCCTCAAGGATCATAGCATGTTTGGCTCCTTCACCCTAGGGTTGAGACTTGTTTGAGTGTTTTGAGACCACCAAGAATTCTTGTATTTTATATTTTTTCTTTTCTTATTTGATTACTAACCAAAAGCACAAAAATATGTCACTAACTCTTTTTATTTTAAAGCTCAAGTGATCATGTGCTCCACAATGCCCCTAGGAGGCTCCTAAGCCCAATGAAATGGCTAGATGGAGATGAGAAAAACCATGACAATGGTCTACAAAGATCCTAATCATCATATATGTCTCCCAAGTATCTCAATTTACCAATTTGATCAAGATAACCCAAAGGGCTTGAAGATTGTTTCCCAAGGAAACCCTAATTTCACTATGCTTTGACTGTGCCTTGCTCATGAAGCAATCTCAACCTTTGATCAAATTTAATAAAGGGAAGTTCTTTAATTTATCATTTTATGCATATATGAGCCTATTTTAGGACCCTCAATCATTCATTCATCAAGATTGGAAGTTTGGTCTTGAAAAGTTGACCAGTTGAGTCATCTGACGAAACTGAGGATCAATGAGATATAACTATTGATGTGTTTGTCAAATGAAGATTCCCCAAAGAGAAACAATGTTCATAAGAACCATATGAACAACTTTCAGGTTCATCAAAAATCCATTTGAAACCTGGAATGTCATCATTCATTTCAAAACATTATAGGTCATTTTGATTGAAACCCTAATTTTGGGTCAACTTACCAAGGGCATAACTTCTTTAATTTTTATGCTTTTTAGGTGAGGCCAAATGAATTGGAAATCTTGAGATGTCTACTTAAAATTTTATGTTGGACAAAATTTCATAATCCTAAAATAAATACATGTGATAATGCAAAACATTATAGGTCATCTTGGACCTAATTCATTGAATTTGAAAAAGTACCCAACTTCAAATGCCCATAACTTTGTCATAGAAAATCCAAATGATGCAAACTTTGAGTCTAGATTGACCATATTGGAAATATCTATAACTTTGATGTTGAAGATATTTTCATTTGAAGCTTGCATCATGGAAATAAAGGGGTTTGATTAAGCTTGCTTTTGGTGAACTTTTTCAAAGTGACTTGAATATGTTTTGTACTTGAATTTTCCAAGCCAGTTTTCATCAGTTTGCACATGCCAAATGATTTTTTTCCCAAAATAACTTTTGTTCCTTATTTCAAGGGCTTCCCAACCATTATTCACAATAGTCCATTGGATCTACCATTTGTGAGTTTTGAAATTCTTTTCATTTATGTGCATTTTGGTATTTTTATGCTAAAACTTGAAATGCAAGTTGTTTCCATCCAAAGTGCACATCCAAATGCATTTCAGGTGAACTCAGCAAGTTGCTTCATCCATCATTGGACCTTCCACACACCTACAAAGGCCCATGCAATCCAAAATTCAAATGCCATGCACATGAGAGAAGCGTGTGATCAGCCACATTCAGCTATAAATAGAGGCTTCATGAGCTTCATTCAAAAACCTTTTGGAGATCCCAAGTGCTACAGAAGTAAAACCATAGCCCTCACCAAAGGAATCACTCAAAAAGTTTCATACTTTCGAGCTTGAAATTCAGTACCATTAGTTGAGTTTTAAAGCCTGATTCCTTAGCCAATCACTTCCATTACACTCAAGGATCAAAGAGAAGCAAGGATCTTGGAGAATTCGTGGCTAGAAGTTCATCAATTTGAAGGTATCCATTCAAACTTTTTGGATCTGAATCTCCTAATTAAATGTAGCATTCTTGTGTTTCTGTGGTTTTCTGAAGTCCTCATACTTGAGGCAAGCTTGTGATGCATTTAATTCATCACTTCATGAACAATCAGTATGAACACCATGATTTTCTCCTTCACATTTCTCTCAATATAGGAAAAGTGAGAGAAATCCATTGGTACAGTGATGATCTCCATCACACGAGCTTCATTTCCATGGCCTTGTTTTTAATTTTCATTAAGATTCATTTCTCTGCAAATTTGGCCGGATTCTGTTGCTTCGCCGGAGAAGACGGTGGTTTCCACCACCATCACCATGTGTCTTACTCTTTGGCCATTGGATCTCCATTTCATGATCTAATCGTGTACATCCGTTTTAATTACTTCATTTAATTCATGTTGTGGCGCGTTTGACTTGAGTGCATCGTGTTTCCTTAGATCTGGACCATTGCCTTGTGCCACGTCAATTAATGAAACGCATCTGATGCCTGTGCATTTTCCGTTGATTCCTTTTTCTTTTTATTTTCTATTAATTCCTTTTATTTTCAAAAAATCATTAAAAAATCATTTGAAGTCAGAAAAATATGAGACCAATTCCAAAAAAATTCTTGAAAAATCTAGTTTCATATTATGATTTTTAATTATTTTTGTGACTTCATTTGATATTTTTTATGAATTACTTGGTTTTTAATGATTTTAATTCATTTTAAAATACTTTCTGACTTTTAAAAAATCCAAAAATATTTTCATAGCATCTATGGATCATGATAAGTCAATGAAAAATAGTCTCAATAATTTCTTGATTGTTTTGAGATTATTTGAGATTTTAATTCATATTATGCTATTTTTTTAATTGTTTTTAATTACCTTCTGGTTTCAAAAATTTGTGAGAAAATTAGTCAAAGCTTGTTTGACTATGCTGAACCTATGAGAATTTAATTGGACTTTTTAAAGTTGCTTTGAATTGAATTTGAGGTTCCTTTTGGTTTGTTTATTTTTTATTTGTATTTTCTTTTAATTCAAAAAAATACCAAAAAAATATCACTGACTTCTTGACTTTGTTATCTTCATTTCTCTTCTGTTTGGTGTTGATTGAGGTTGAATTGATTCAACTTTGGTCAAATTCATTGGATCTTGTGGTTTGAAAATCCTTATGGATCATCACTTAGAAAGATGAATGAATTTGATTAAGGATGAGTTATCCCTTGATCAATTGGGATTGTTTGTTGACTTCTTACCCCTTCCCCTTCATCTTCCTCCCTTCCTTCCCTTCAATGGCCAATGAGTTAAACTCTTGAGGTTGATCTTGACAAATGATAAGCTTAACCTTCTTTGATCCAAACCAAGCTCAACTTGATCCATGATCAAGTGAGTTGTTTTGTGTCCAAGATAGGTTGCTTCTTGGTCAAGCAAATAACCAAAAGTCAATACAAGGCCCTTCCATTTTTGTTTGGCATGGCAAGTTTATGGAGCTTGGCTTACTAGTCATGATCTCTAACTTGTGTTCTTTGCCTATATTCTTATTGACCGGCCTCAGATAGGTGTGACTACTACATTAGTCCACTTACGATTGCTTAATATAGCGTTACATTGTCTTATGACAAGCTAACATAACCTTACTAACTACTAACTTTAATTTGAGCTTTTAATTTCTTCCCATTTACTTTCAATGTCATTTATTTCTTGCTCATTATTCATATTAATTTTCATCTTTGCTCACTTGAGCACATATTTTATGTTTATGTCATTTTTCTTTTGCTCATTTGAGCCCATTATTGTATATAAATATATTGATATCTTGTTTTGTTTGTGTTTGTTTTGATGTGACCAAATGCAAAAAGGAGAAAGGACTTAGAATTAGGATTTACCCATGCTTAAAGGAGTTCAAGAGCAACTAGGCCTCATGCCTTTAGAATGCAAAATTTTTTGAAGAGCAACTAGGCCTCATGCCTTTAGAATGCTAAAACTCAAAGCTGATCTCAAAGGACTTCTCCTCAAACTTATTCTTTGTCCATTCCCTTTATTGTGTTGTGAGCTTTTTGATGTTTGCTTGTGTGTGATAGGGATCCCATCTTGAGATTGTGAAAAGAGGACCATTTTCATGAGTAGCCAAGTTAAGAGCTAAGCCAAATGGAGATCCTAGGAGCTTTAATTCAAATTGTTGATTGCTTGTTTGTGTGCTAAGTCCAAAGGAAAAGAGCATCTTGAGTCATCTCTATGACTTCAAGAAAAGGAACTCCAAGGGTTTTATCTTTCCCCTCTTATCTTTGTATACTTTAGGAATAACCCTTCTCTCTTCTCCCCACTCTAACCAAGCCAAAAAATCATTTTCAAAACTTTGACTTCATTTCAAATTAGAAACCTAGGCCTTAAGCCTTTGACTTTTCAAAACCATTTTCATAAATACTCATTGTAAATGAACTTTAATCCAACTTTGACCTTATTTTGTAAATAAATTTAACTTGTAAATATAATCCATTTCAAGTTGTTTTGTGGTTCTAATGGCCAGTTTGTTAAATCTTTCAAAAACATTAGTCATAGGTTTGAGTTATCATAGTGGTTGATGTAAATCTCACCTCATCCTTAGTGTTGGATTATAAGTCTTCCATGCTTATTATAGGGTTAACCCCTCACTAGCATGTTGAAGCCTTCCTCACACGGTCGATTGTTGGTTTCGGTTGAGTTTTCTCCCTTTGATAACAAAAGACCTTAAGGCTTTTGATTAAAATCAATTCACCAATCTTTGAGATTTTTACCCCAAACTACGAGGTTTTGATCCTCCTTTGTGATGGTACGTAGGCAATGGGTTCATCCATTCAAACAACAAAATTTGTAAATATAATTTATTCTCTTCTCATCCCTCCAATCTTTTGCACAAAACTTTTCACAAATACCAACCTAGAACACATATTTGCAAAAAGAGGTTCCCTTAGAGTACTAAGGATGTTTTGGGTGCGTAAAACCTTTCCATTTCATAACCAACCCCCTTACCTAGATCTCTGACATTTTTATTAGTTTTTGATTTGAAAACTTCTTACTTGGCTTTTGTTCACTTTTTTGCCTTTCCTTTGGACAAATAAAAGTGCGGTGGCGACTCGAATTGTATGTTGACTTTTGGTTTAGTCAATAAACCTAAAGGTAACGAAAACCCAACTACAGAAAAATGGCGACTCTGCTGGGGAATCACTTGCTCTAGTGGGTTTAGCCTACTTTTTGCTTGTATGTTTATATTTATTTGTGGCATATTTTTTGTGCAAATTTGGGATGAATGTATTGTTTGTAATGTATGAATTGCTTGATATATTAATTGCTTGTATGCTTGGTGGTTTCTTGTGAGATGAGTTTTATACTTGAACTCGAGTGCACTTATGATACGAGAATGGCATAGTCTTGTTGACTTGTGTGGAGTTATTCCTTAACAAGTTAACTTGCAAGCCCATTCACTTGGTGGAGGTCTTATTGGGATCAATAATGTCACACGAGTAGTCGTGGTTAGGCATTACTCTTTCCAATATAGACCCTAGAAGCCAAGGACCTTAGATACCTAGCCCATCTTGGCCTATTTTAGGACGTAGTGCGAAGGTCGTTCAAGTGTAAGACTAGATGCAGTTGTTACGCGATACTACACTCATAAGAGTCCCTCTTGAGAATATTTTTGGAGGACGAGTAGTCGTTTCATCCGATAATATCTGAAAGATGGGATGATGACTATGGGAACCTTTTAGAACATGATTGTCAGGTTTAACCCTAGTACACTCCCGTTGGGTGGTTCTTAACCAAGACTCCATGCTCGTGACTCACAACAAAACCGTGATTCGCGGTCGATCTGTTCTCGTATATCCTCAAAATCAATGGAACTTGGGTGTTGATAAGGTGTAAATCATAATCCACCAAAATGGATGATTGATATTGACGATGACTTGAGCCATCCCGTGACCTTCGTGTGGTGTGACTTGCTTGATCCTTGAGTGTGTTTGTTGCATCCATGCATCCATGCATTCATTCGCATTCATGTCATCAACAAAAAGATTTTTACAAGGAACTTAAAAGGTCTATTTGCAAATTTTCAGACATGGATAAGCAAAGAATGAATACGAAGAAGTATAGTTTCAGACAACCCGACTTGAAAGAGTTAAGGCGTCTGACATCTTATGTATTAGAGCCCTTGGAATTCAAAGCTCGCCATGGGAAGCTTCTAGCTATTCTTTCTACCAAGGTGGATGAGGGTCTGATGAGTGTGTTGGTGCAATTCTACGATCCTCTGTATCGGTGTTTCACTTTTCCGAATTTCCAGATTTTGCCTACATTGGAGGAGTATGCTTATCATGTGGGTATACCCATTCTTGACCAGTTGTCGTTCAGTGGTTTAGAGAAGATTCTGTCTTCTCAAGAGATTGCTGACATGCTTCATGTTCTGGTATCTGACATTGTTGCCAATATGACTACTAAAGGTGGAATTCAAGGTCTCCCGTCTGATTTTCTAATTGCCAAAGCCACTTTGTTTGGGAAGGCCATGAGTAAGGAAGCTTTTGAAGCCATATTTGTACTCCTCATCTATGGGCTAGTGTTATTTCCCAACATCGACAACTTCGTGGATGTGAACGCTATTAAGATTTTCTCTTCTCTTAATCCTGTTCCGACTCTGTTGGGTGACACTTATTTCTCTTTGCATTTGAGGAATGCGAAGGGTGGTGGTTCCATCGTATGTTGTCTGCCTCTGTTGTACAATTGGTTTATTTTGCACTTGCCTCAGACGCTTGCCTTCAAGGAGAACAAGGGGTGTCTACGGTGGTCCACGAGACTTATGTCTCTCATTAATGATGATATCTCTTGGTATAATCGTGTTTATGATGGCGTTCAGGTTATTGATTCTTGTGGTGAATTCTCCAATGTACCTCTTCTTGGTACATGTGGTGGAATTAACTACAACCCTACTTTGGCTCGTCGTCAGCTTGGGTTCCCCTTAAAGGATAAACCTAACAACATTTTGTTGGAAGGCTTATTATTTCAAGAGGGTAAAGATCCCTAAAACTTGAAGGATAGGATGGTCCGCGCCTGGCGCAAGGTTCATAGGAAAGAGAGGATTGAGCTTGGTCCAAAGAATTGTGTTGCTTTGGAGCCTTACACCTCTTGGGTAAGGAAGAGGGCTCTTGAGTACCGCATGCCGTACGAGTATCCGAGACCTACCCATGTGATTATGGTTGGGCCTTCAACCCTCCCTAATTAAGGAGTAGAGGAGTTGAGAGACGAAGACCGTTCGTGTGCCTGGGTTCGTGAGCGTGAGGAGCTTCTTCAACAGCTCAAGGATAAGGATGCAGTGATCGAGTTTCTAGAGCATCAGGTTATTGATGAGCCTGATAATGTGGTTACTTCTCTCCTTCCTCACTCGTCTAGGTTTTGGAAGAAGAGATATGATCAGCTCGCCAAGGAGAATGCCGATATGGAAGCAGCTTATGAGAGAGAGATGAAGAGGCTTTGTGCGATGTATCTTCTGATCTCGAAGGCTTTGGACGATTGCTTCTAGGGCTCCATATAATGTTTATTCTCCTTTTCTCTTGTATTATATTCAGTTACCGAGACTATACTACTTCTTTGGTGTAAAAAGTTTCCAAATATTATATTGCTATGAGTATTCCATATATGTCTCAAAAAGTTCAGTATTTTCAAAACATTTGCAAATAGATCTTTATAAAGTTCCTTTGATAAAAAACAAATCATATGCACAAGTATTGCATGCATCATATGCATAAGTAGGTTTTGGTTCCGAGCCCTTGATACAGTGGTCTAACTCTTTGCTCTTCATTTATTTTGAAGACAAGCTGACGCACCGGTACAACACCAGAGCAAATCATCAAAAGATCATGGAGCACCTTGAGCAAGAGAGTCGGGATCTGAAAGAGGAGATTGCCAGGCTGACTGCCATGATGGAATCAGTTCTTGCTATATAGAGTCAAGCTTCTCCAGCTCCTGCAACTCCTCCCGCGAGGACAGTCATCTCTGAAGTGGTTACTTCAACAGTGCCTGCTGCCACCGCCCACTTCGCTCCTAGTCTGCCTGCTGGATTCCCTTGGGGAATGCCACCCAATTTCGTTCCAGAGGGTCTCGCCCCTACTTTTTCTTCTATGCCGGCATCTAGCCCGGTCATGTCTGTGCCACCTCCCGTTGTGCACACTTTGTCGTGTGTTAAAGACACAATTTATCATTCCGAGCCATCTGAAGGCCCGAACGTTTATGAGAAGATGGATGAGATGAAGGATCAATACCTTGAGTTACGCAAGGAACTGAAGAGGTTGAGAGGAAAAGATCTGTTTCGCAAGAGTGTTGTTGAGCTGTGCTTAGTGCCCAATGTGAAAATCCTAGTTAAATTCAAAGTGCCTGACTTTGAGAAGTATAAGGGAAACACGTGTCCACTCAGTCATATTGTGATGTATGCCCGCAAGATGTCAACCCAAACAGATAATGATCAAGTACTGATTCACTATTTCCAGGATAGCCTGATAGGTGTTGCACTCTGTTGGTATATGGGGCTAGAGAATGCAAGCATCCGCACTTTCAATGATCGAGGAGAGGCTTTTGTGAAACAATATAAATACAACATGGACATGGCTCCAGACAGAGGTCAGTTGAGGGTGATGTCCCAAAAAGACAAGGAAACCTTCAAGGAATACGCCCAAAGGTGGAGGGAGTTGGCAGCTCAGATAGTGCCACCCTTGGAGGAGAAGGAGATGACAAAGATCTTTCTTAAGACTTTGAGTTCTTTCTACTATGAGCGCATGATTGTTAGTGCTCCCTCGGACTTTACCGAAATGGTAAATATGGGGATGAGGCTAGAAGAGGGGGTCCGGGAAGGACGACTGTCCCGTGATGATAATTCGGCGAAGAAATATGGAGGATTTTCCAGGAAGAAAGAAGGGGAGACTCATGTTGTTTCTTCCCATATTAAAAGAAGGCCCTCTGTGAGAAGGAAGGAAGTGTGACCCGTCGTCAACCAACACCAGGTGGCTCATATGGCACCTGCTTTCAGAGAAGCTCAACAACCACAACAACAACCTCGTCAACAACAGGCTTACCAGCCTCGCAACAACAACAACAGCACCAGCAACTATGAGAGGAAGAGGGTAACTTTTGACCTGATTCCCATGACTTACGTTGAATTATATCCTTCCTTAATTGATAGGAAGTTGATAACTCCACGAGATCCTCCTGCTGTGTCAGCCAATCCCCAATGGTGGTATAAGCCCGAACTTCATTGTGTGTATCATTCCGGTGCTCCCAGACATGATGTGGAGAATTGTTTTTCGTTGAAGACCAAGGTGCAAGACCTTGTGAGGAGTGGGATACTATTCTTTGAGGATGTAGGCCTGAATGTTAAGAAGAACCCATTGCCCGAGCATGGGAAGGCAGTTGTCAATATGGTTCAGGGTTGCCCTGGCAAATATAAAGTCCTTTATGTGAATGACATAAGGCAAACCCTGATAGAGATGCATAAGTTGTTGTGTGAGCACAGTCACTATGAGCACGATCATGATAGGTGCCATGTGTGCACGGTCAATGAAAGAGGATGCCGCAAAGTAAGAAGGGACATCCAAGAGATGCTAGACCAAGGGATGATTGAGATACTTCAGAATCATAATGAGGATGAAGTTGATGTTATCACTCCAATGTTCAAAATTCCTGATCCTGTTGTCATCAAGTATGATGGCAGCAAGAAGAAGGTGTCGCCAACTCTTGTGATCAAGCCAGCGGGCCCTGTCCTGTATGTGTCAGATAGAGCGGTTCCGTACCGTTATAATGTTGTTATGCTGGAAGATGGGAAGGAGGTGTCGTTGCCCTCAACCTCTATTGTAAGCATTTCTGACGTTAGTGGAGTTACCCGTAGTGATCGTGTTTTCTCGGCTCAGCTGAAATCCCATGAAGACGTTATGAAGAGAGATGTTGTCAGTCCTGCTAGTCCCGTGGGGACTTCTTCTTCAAATTGTTCTATTCCTGCTATGAAGGGTGTTGGCCCTGTTGTTGTCAAAATTGATAAAGTTATTATCCTGGTTGGCCAGTCTGGCATAGTAAGAGAGGATGGTGATGAGATGCTGAGGCTCATCAAGAGGAGTGAGTACAATGTTGTGGAGCAGTTGCTTTAAACTCCATCAAAGATATTTGTCCTATCTTTGCTGATGAGTTCAGAGCCACACCATGAGGCGTTACAAAGGGTGTTGGACGTGGCATATGTGGATCACGATGTCACGATTGAGCGGTTTGATATCATTGTTGCAAATATAACCGCCTGCAACAATTTGAGCTTTTGTGATGATGATCTTCCCGAGGAGGGAAAAGCCCACAATTTGGCCTTACATATCTCTATGAATTATAAAGACGATGCCTTGTCCAATGTGTTGGTGGACACAGGGTCGTCACTTAATGTATTGCCAAAGTCCACTCTTGCCAAACTTTCGTATCAAGGGCCTCCCATGAGGCAGAGTGGAGTGGTAGTAAAAGCTTTTGATTTCCAGATCACTTTCCAAGTTATGGATATACATCCGTGATACAGCTGTTTGCTTTGTAGACCATGGATTCACGAGGCAAGCGCCGTGACATCCACCCTACACCAAAAGTTGAAGTTCGTCAAGAACAAGAAGTTGGTGGTGATAGGGGGGGAGAAGGCTCTCTTGGTCAGCCATTTATCTTCCTTTTCTTGCATTGATGCTGAGGATGAGGTTGGAACTCCGTTCCAAGCCTTATCTATTGCTGAGCCTTCTAGGAAAGGACTTTCTTCATTTGTCTCCTACAATGACGCAAGAATGGCCATCGAGCATGGGGCAACTACTGGTTTGGGGAAAATGATAAAGATGGAAGATAATAGGTCCCGGGATGGTATAGGGTATTCTTCTGGTGTTTCTAATGATCTAGGGTTGTTTCAGAGTGGAGGTTTCATCCACACCGTTGAAGATCAGGAAGTTGCTGCCATCGTTGAAGAAGATGAAGAGGAAGACCTTGGCAACTTTGTCATACCTGGAGGAATCTGCAATAATTGGGTAGTTGTTGATGTTCCAACAGTTATCCATAAGTCAACGTAATATGTTCATTTTTTTTTAAAACCCTTCTCCTATGCCAAAAGGAGAAGTGAAGACATTGTTGGCATGACGAGGTGTGTAAGGATCTATCATCTCATGCTCAATTCCATTTTTCTCACAGAATTGTCAAACTTAATTGAGTGTATTAACCACATCCATGAGTTCTTAATCTCTTGATTCCATATTAAACTTGCGTTTCAACTAACACCTTAAATTTATTGAACTAAGTGAATATTTCACCTTTCTTCTCCATCAAATAAATGCACATGTGCCTGATGAATTCATCTATGAAGGTTAGAAAGTAGCATTTACCTCCCATTGAATTTACTTCAAATGGTCTACATATATCTGAGTGTATAATCTCAAACTTCTGCTTTAACTTCTAGGGCAAGTCATGCTTGAATGACTTCCTTATCTGCTTGGCTACATAACACTTTTCACATAACTTCTTCAACATTTAGATTTGAGGAAGTCCACACACCATTTTATTCATGTACATTAGGCTCAGAATATGATTCCATATCATTAAGAGTGAGGGTGAAAGAAAATCTTCTTCAAGTCATCAAAGGCTTATTAAAACTAGGGAATTTATTTGAAACCTTCATGCTTCTTGAGGACTTTGTATAAAGATAAGAAATGGTATGCTTCTTGAGAACCAAGGGTATATATAATTTACCCATAGACTACCCAAAACTATTGGGTCGTGGTGGTGTTGTTACCCACTAAATACCTATGACATTTCCATAAGTAACACATTACCCTTGATAATTCAATGGGAAATGTTAGACATATTTACTTACATATCATAGGGTTTCAGTAAGTATAGGAAAAACATAACTTATACTGACATGAACAATAATGGTTTTTATTAAGTCCATAATTTTAACTTATACCAACATGAAGAGCATCTTATAAAAATCAAGTTTGAGAAAATGTAAACTAAAATATTTTATACTAAACTCGTTTGTTTTCTTACTGATTATAGAAAATTTTGAACCATGAAGTATTATTCTTTGATATATTTTTCTTTAAAGACTTTAAGCTTGAAATAAATATATGATTAAAATTACGTGTTTACAAATGCAGACATGGATAGTGAACTAAAAAACACAAGTACAAGCACAATCACAATTTCGCTCAAAAAACTTATAAGTGAAATCACATAGCGACATAAAAGTGAAATTAAAACCAATCATTTTGTCAACTATTGGAGGCTTTCTTTGCAACTTCTCGATCAAAGCGATCTACTTTATCTATTGGAGGCTTAATTACCATATCTCTTAGCTGTATGATGAGGCAGGCTATGTTGATATCCATAGCCTTTCCTTTGTACTTATTTTCTTCGTGTTACAGAGACTTATATATCCTTTTTCCCAGAAAAGTAAGTACATATTGTTACGAATCGTCGTGGATGTTGTGATAATTTAGATTAAGATGGATTAGGGAACCATTGCGTCTAAAGTTGTTGCGAATGTTCTGTCCATAATATAATTATAGACGCTTTTGAAAGTACATTGTCATGGTATTTATTCTCTCTCCCAAGGTGACCATCAGCTCGATACACCTCTAATGGAGAGTTACTATGCCATTAAAAGCCTATAAGTTGGATCCTTCATATGGCCACAACTTTTCCCTCTTCAATCATAGCTTTTCAAAGAGCTCTGCACACCGTGGAGCTATGCACTTGCAAGGGTTGTCATTTGCAGATGATATTAATAGTAGATAATCCTTCGTCTGAAGTGATGATCAAGTTGTTATGCTTGGGAGATCAAGATGTCAAAACCTATCTCTTAAGAAAAACTCTTATGGTCAAGCAACGTTTGGTGGAATCTTTGATGATATTTTTACAAGTATATGATGACAAAATTAGCAAGTGTACTAGTATGTATCGAAGTAAAGAAAAAAAGATTTGTCTCCAAGAGGATTGAATTTTAACAAGGAAGATGAGTGTGAGTTAAAGTATCCAAGAGGGGTACGATGATAAAGGCAATTAGGTCTTTTGATTAGAATTCCCTACTTTTATTATATTGATGAGCACGCCAATCCCTAAGTCATAATTCCTAACTAAATTATCCCTAGTTAATTAGAGAACCCAACAATTATCGTATTTTCGTTAAGCAGCGTTATGGTCAATATGTCACTACTTACCTAAATCAAATTGTGTGTCATGACATACAATAGGCAATGAACACAAGCGATAATGAATAATAACAATATGTCAAAGTAATAAAATTAACAGCATCCACTCATATGTCCCAATAAAATAAAGTAGGTTCATCACATAAAAATACATAACCTAGAAGAAATCTAGCAACACATAGTGTAAAATAAATATACCATGAGTTTAGATTCAAAGTACATGAAAAAACACTGGAGACAATGCTCTTTAATGGCTTCAATGGCCTCCAAAAGCACCATAAATTACCCTTTGTCATCACTCACAGTTTTAGGATTCGAAACCTTAAAAAGTTAGCAAAAAGGCCTTTTTATAGAAATTCTCTGTGTCAATAAAACGTGTGGCATTGCACCGCAATGGAAAGTATCATATGCACAATAATTATAGGAGCTATATCTCCTTTTTAGCTTTCTTTTTCAAAAAAAAAGATGTCTCTATACGAGTTACGAACTCTATATATGATCAAATTACTTGACAAACATCATGATTTAAATTGTAACAGAAATACATTACCTTATAACAGAAGGTGCCCCATGGGGTGATGAATGTGGTTTTATCCATGTCTGCAGGAGCCATTTTGATTTGATTGTAATCGGAGAAGCCATCCATGAAGGAAATTGCCTAGAATTGAGCAGCGTTGTCTACCAATACGTTAATGTATGGTAGAGGGACATCTTTAGGAATTGCTTTATTTAAATCCCGATAGTCCATGTACATCCTTATTTTTTCATCTTTCTTTGGGACGGGCACGATGTTGGTAACCCATTATGGGTACTTTGCAACGACTAAGAAACCCGTGTAAAATTTCTTTATGACCTCCTCTCTGATTTACAGAGACATGTCTTGTCTGGTTCTTCTCATTTTCTACTTTACCGACGAGTACTCTGGCTTGAGTGGCAACTTTTGTATGACAATGTCGGTGTCTAACCATGGTATATCTTGGTATAACCATGAAAACATGCCCACATACTCATGTAGTAGTTCGACCAACCTTTTCTTTACATCCCTGTTCAAAGAACCGCTGACCTTAACCTCTTTCTTGTCTTCTTAGGTTCCTTGATCACATCCACTGGTTCTTAATGTGGTTAAATCACTTTGTCCTCTTGTTTCGACAATTTGGCTAACTCTTCGGGATGCTCACAATTGTCCTCACCATCTTCTCCCGCTTGGTTAATTCGTTATTCAAAGTCGTAAGGGATTATAGCAGTGTCGTTTTTAGTGAGTTCATTTATTAATCCTCATGAGGGTGATTTTGGTTTTTAGGAATGAGTGATGAAAAATGAAGAGAAAAAAGTGGATGAAAACATTGCCATTTTGAAAATCGGAGGTATGAAAGGAAATGAGCTCAATTGAACACAAAAATAAAAATTTATTTGATAAATAAGTCATTAAGCCAAGGATAGCCCTACAAAACTATCCATTTGCGTCAGGCGGAGCAAAGGATTTTAAAACAGTAAATTACTTTGAAAAAGAAAACATCTCTGAAATCTCCACGACTTTCCAATTGTTGAGAACAACATCTGGGAGACAATGGCACACCAAGTTGGGCACTTCTTCCTCCGTCTCTTCTATCATATCCCCTTAATCTTCATAGCTGAAACCGACATTGTGAAAGGTCTCTTGAATAGTGAAATCCCGCTTTTGATCAGTCTTAAGGGCTTCTTTAACTATTGGTTGGTACCCTAACCCGAACCAATATATTTTCTCTAGAAACTCTAGCAACTTTCCCCAACCTGAAGGACTTCCCCTTGTGATCATGGTTGAGAACTTTTCCCATTATGAGGGACATGTTTCTTTCTTCTGAGCATCTTGTCTTCGACTGGAATCAACAATTTCCAAGCCTTTGAAGGGTGTCTTCAATGTTTTTTGTCTGTCTCAATGTATTTGTATGATGCGAGGTGATTGACTAACATATCCTCTTTGCCACTGACAATTACTAGCTTTTCTCCCACCACAAAATTGAGTTTCTGGTGAAGTATGGAAGTAACAACGTCATAGGCATGGATCCAAGGTCATCCTAAAAGACATCTGTAACCAAGATTTATGCCCATTACTTGAAAGGTAGTCATGAACGTGTGAGGTCCCACTACCATAGGCAAATCAACTTCCCTTATCACCATCCTCCTTGAACCATCAAAGGATTTGACCACCAATGTGCTTGCTTTTATGAAGGTTCTTTTGGTGTTTAGTTTCACAAGAGTAGTCATGGGCATGACATTCAAGGATGAACTTGTGTCCATTAATACTCTCTAGAGAATACTGTCTTGAAACTTCACTAATATATGCAAGGCTTTGTTGTGGTTCTGCCCTTCTTCGGGTAATTCCTCGCTGCTGAAACCTAGGCAAGTACTAGCTGTAATGTTGGCTATCACTCCATCAAACTGATCAATGATTATGTTTTTGGTGACATGGGCTTCACTTAGGATCTTCAACAGACACTCTATGTGTGCCTCTAAGATTAATAATAAGGACTACATGGAGATTTTGGAAAGTGTTTGACTTAGTTGGTCCACCACCTTATAGTCACTTTTCTTGATTATTTTTAGAAAATGGCCAGCCTCCTCTTAAGGCAGTGTCTTCTTTGAAGGTCCAACTTTCGTGTTTGAACTCAAGGCCTCTTTGCCTTTGGATGTTTCGGGAATCTTCCTTTGTGGTTGCTATGGAGAAAACGCACTACTACTATGTGTCATGCCCCTGATGCCTGCTATGTTTGTGACATTAGGTTTTAACACCAATGGCTTCTCTCCCACATAGGTCGTGCCACCATAATTCCATGGTGTCGCCTTAGTACTTTCTATGGGGAATGGCGTAGGAAAACAAATTACCAAAGAAGATTCTTGAGCATCTTGGTTTAGGTATGGGATCTCAAGAGGCTCGAGCATAACAATGCTCTCATCACTTTTTGTATGACTTATCTAGATCGTTCCTTGATTTATCAATTCTCGTAGACACCTTTTCAACTCTTCTCATTCCTCATGGGATGACATACATACTTCATAGAATCCATGAAGTTCTTGGATTATCTCCGCTTTAGTTATCTTCTCATGGATGATCAGCATGTGGGTCTTCACTTTCTCTGCTTCCTTTATCACATTAGTCTCAACAATCTCTTATATTAGATTAACAGAAGGAACAATGTGACTGGATAATGGGTTATTCTTCACATTCATACCCATCTCTCTGAAGGTCAGCAACTTGGCATCTATCAATTCTTTCACTTTATACTCCAAGGCCTTGTAGTTGTCGGTGGCGTGCCTCAGCGAACCATCATGATACTCGCACCTAGCATTCTTGTCAAAGCCAGGTGGGTATGGGGGGATCCTAGGTGGGAGAGCCCTGGGTGTGACCCATCCTTTATGAATAAAGTATAGAATAATTTGGTTGTATGGCACAGGCACCAGGTCAACTCGGGGAGGCCTTCTTCCATAATCAATTATTGGCCTTGGCTAGTTCCTTGGTGGATACACATTATGTTTTTGATACTGATTTTATGGAGGGATCATTAGAGGTTGTAAAGGGAGGGGAGTAGGAAATTCCCGTGGTGGGTGTTGTCCGAAGGCCATAACATCCATATATGGATATGGGTAATAAGGCACCTGATTTGAGGGTGCTTACCGAGTTCCCGTTACCATATTGGTATCACCTTCTTCTTTGCGTTGGATTTAGAGAACTTCTTTGAGCTAGTCTGACCACCAGAAGCCCCTTGGATATTACCATTTTTCAGACTGTCTTCAATGCATTATCCAATGATTACTAGATAGGAGAACCCCAGATGAGACACTCCCTATCATCCTTTCGTAGCAATGACTTTGTAGGGTACCCATGAATATATCTACTAGTTCTCTTTCTAGGAGTGTCGGTTGCACACGAGAAGTCATCTCCCTCCATCTTTGTGCGTATTCCTTAAAAGATTCATAATTTTTGTGGGTCAAGTTCTGTAACTGGATACGATTATGAGCCATATCTAAATTGTATTTGTATTGTTTCAAGAAAGCAATAGTTAAGTCTTCCCATATTCGAATGTAAGCCCGCTCAAGTTGCTTGTACCAGTCCAAGGATACCACAATTAGACTATCTTGGAAGCATTGAATCATTAGTTTTCATCATAGGTGTAGGTAGCCATCTTTCTACAAAACATCCTTAGGTGGTTCCTTGGACAGTTGAGGCCTTGTATTTTTCAAAGTCAGGTACTTTGAATTTGGGAGGTATCACCATATCAGGAACCAAACACATGTCGAGAGCATTAACGTCAAACCCATTGAAACCTTCCACAACCCTTAGTCTTTCCTAAAATACTTTATACTTTCTAGCTACCTTGGATTCTTCATCCATGCCCCTAGGATGTTCCCTTATATTTGGCATATGAGCTACATTCCCCATATTCTCGTCTTTATATTGTGAACCTAAGTCCACAAAATTATCGTCAGCAGGATGATTAACAATCAGTATTTTTAGAGTGTAAGGTACCACATTCCTCAAAGGATATGGAATGAGCCCTTCGGGTGATTGTATGTTGGTTTTGTTGTTGAGTTACGTTTTCCTTGTTAGACTTGTAACCAGGACTGAACCCTAGTAGGGGTTACCGTCCATAGGAGTGTCACTAGTCTTAACATGATCAGATTCTTTAAGGGATGCTTTTCGTTCCTTATCTTACCTTGCTATAAGATTATTCAAGGCCCGCATTACTTGTTCCACGCTCCCTTTCACTTCGTAAACATTTCCCTTCATGGATTCCATGTCCTGTCGGAGGGCCGCTTGCTTTTGTTCTATCTGTTCCATTTCTTTCTTATGTCGAGCTCGTGTTAGCAGAGGTCGGGAAGTCAACTTGATTTTTCAAAACGGTCTGGATGGAAAATGGGAAAAAGAAAATTTATGCAAGAGATGTAAATGCATGTGGATACATGTATTCAATATGAGATGCACATGTATGCTAAAGTTTTGTTTTTATTTTAAGGGGAATTTCAAGATTTGTTGTTGTGCATTAGAGATACGGGAACAATAAAGAAGGAGACCACAAAGTTGGTGCAAAATAGAAATAACTTTTATACATTATTCATAAGGGAAACAGTAAAAAAAAATATGAAAAACTCTTGAAAAGAAACTAAAGTTGTGCCTTCATGGCTACATCCAAGTGGGCCTTAAACTCTTAACAAGATATCACAAATCTAAATAAACTCTAAGACTTCATAAGGTACATTTCCGGGATGCTTAACATCACTAGCCCTCATATGCATCCTCATGATATCTCGAACCAGGTTGTTTGCAAACTTTGTCAATTTGGAGTGGTCGATCTTCCAAGCCTCGGCCTTGTCGTATTGTTCTAGGATAATGACTTGAGCATCATTTGAAAGATCCCTTAAATGTTGAACTTCTCCCTCCAAGTGCAAGTTCTGAACCCTCATGACTTCGTATCTTTGGTTTTGATGATGTGTGTGCTCCTTGAGGTTTTGCAGTTCTTCATACATTCCTCTCCAAATAACAGGAATCAACCTTTCAACTCTAGATAGAGACAATGCTTTCTAGAGGCAAAGACTTGGGATTCCTCTAGTGATCTTTTGAGTTCTGAGATTTGTACCTCCAATCCTCCTTTTACCTCTTCTTGCTCCCACATAGCTTGCTCCCAGGAATTCTTCCAATTATGACTCTCCTTTTGGGAAGCATCTAGTTGTTGATTAAGACTATCAAAATTGAATTTGAAACTCAATAGTCCTCCAAGTGTTCTCTGCCTCTTGCCTATTTCAAATTCAGCCTTCTCCTCTCTCTCATAGAGTTGTTTCTCCCTTTTCCCGAGGTCGAATTTTAACTTATTTTTCTCATAAGAGACATGATAGAGATTATGCTCTAAGTCTTCCTTTTCTAGCTCAACTCGTGCAACAGTTTCTTTGAGGTCAGTGAGCTCTTCAATGGAAACTGGAACTGAATCAGGCACATCTAGACAATACAAAGGATCAATGATAAAGTGCAGCTTGACTTGTTAGACCCTCTCTTTAACATAATTAATATAGGGTTTTATGGCTATAACATTCTTTTTTCCATAACTCTCCTCCCTTAGTATGAACTTTCTCCCAAGAACGAACGATTCTTTGGAGCATATTTGGGTGTGTCGTACCCTAATCATGTAGGATCAAACATTTATAGCTTTATCATTAGGCTTCTCCAACATCGGGTAGCCTAATTGTCTCATGGCTAGCACGAGATTGTAGTTGATGAGTCCCTTAGAGCCAATAAGATGAACATGAGGGAAACTTATGTAGCTAAAGATTATCTCTTTTATATCGAGTTTTTGGGAGTACCATAGGATTTATTTTTCAGTAAGAGACATCAATGTTTGATCCCAATTGTGACTATTGATGGTCTTAATCATATAGATATCCTCATAGAGGTAGAGGTGAGCCATTGGTAGAAGAGCAATGATGGATTTTACTTGTATCAAATCACAAGCTTCCTTTGGATAGATTTAGGTAATCTATCTCTAATAATCTTCAGACTTTGCATGTTAGGTACTTGTGCCTTTATTCAGAGGGTTTTCCTCTTATCTGAATCCATCTCTCAAAAGTGACTACAACAAACTTTGAAATTCCCCAAAAATAATTATTATATGCAAAAACGGGCCATTTTAATGTAAATGACATGATATGTTATTCAATTATTTTTTAATGTAGGACGGGATGTTAACAGAACAACCTAACGGAGGGCTCCTACAAAAGGTCCTAATTTTTTCTACCCAATTCCCTTGCAGGGTAAGTTCTAGGGTTTTATTTGGTTATTTGAGAACAAACCCAAGGTCATGTACTACAAATGAAATTTCATCATGGTAGGGCATAACCCTCCCATGATAAAAATTCAAAGGGTCTCCCTTAGCGAGTCTTCGTATAAATGAAGTCTCACGTTCAGATTCTAGAAGAGATCCCTAGAGTCATAAACCAAATTCAAAGTTTCATCACGAAGATGGGCTAACTAAATCATAACAAAATCTTTGAAATGATATACTATATGTGAGGTCTTCATTAAAAATCCCATGAGATGTACATCATAGTGGCAAAAATAGGACGAACCTCTTACTTATATCTTATGTGTCTCCTCGAGCTCGGGTATAGAGTTTATCCTCAAACAGAAATGAAAACCCTTGATGTTAAGATAATAAAATAATAATGAAATAAAATAAATAAATAAATAAATAAACAACGATAAAAAAATAAAACAAATAAATCAAATCAAACAACCTTAGAACTAAAGAGTATGCTTGACTCTCTTTAGGGTATAGTCCTCAGTAGAGTTGCCAACTGTGACATCTAAAAAAATACGACCACACGAGCACATCGTATGCTCGCGGATGATTAACAGAGTCACCACCAAATTTTATTTATTCCTAAGATAAGGAAAAATAACGATAATACCCAAGGGAAAAAGAAATGGATAAGATGGTCATCGCAACCAAATATGGGTTTGCGAGTCAGTTATGAGAGGGGAATATATTAGCATCCATCATATCTGTTGTAATCAATGAGAGCCTCATATAGTTATAAGGTTAATGATTTGCTATAGGTATGTTTGTTTTATTTTATTTATTTAAGATTTACAAAAGAAAGAAAAAAAGTTTTTTATTATTATTGTGCTCTCCAAGGTTCCAAAACCTTGTGCTTACATCCTATAAAATCAGACCTCTCTAATTCATAGAAAATAATGTTTCTTGGTTGATTTTATAGGATGAGGTTTAAGTCTTTCTCACGTTTAAACATTGACTTGTATGTTCGCACGATGATGGCTTAAGCACCATTTGTATTTCATGTCGAAACGACTTAATCTATCCTTTTATGAAAAAGTTTTGAGGTAAGTGCACAAGGGTACAAAAGAAATTTGATATGTTAAGATTAATTTTAGATTGTTTGAATTTTGAATAATTGATCGATGCAACATGGGACGGTCAATCAAATACTCAGGGGCATGGGGGATGTACATCCACCTATCCGTTGATTTGCAAAAATGTTAACTTAATTTGATTTATAGAAATAATAATGGCTTATGCACAAGGTATGAAAAGTTATTTACAAAATAAAATATTATTTTTTAGTATTTTTGAATTAAAGAAAAGAAAGATATCTTTATATTCTATGAATTTTGAACAAATTACCTAAAAATAAAATAAGCGATAAATTAATTTGAAGTGATGTAAAAGACATTTTTTTCTTATTTTTGGATTTTAATAAAGAAGTATTTTTGGTATTTTAAAACAAAAAAGAGTGAATATTTTTGGTATTTTTAATGTAAGTTAGAAAACATATAAACTAATTTTGAAAATTAAACTAGCTAATTTTAGAATAAAAGTCATCCTAAAGAATTAAATTATATAAGTGATGGGCTAAAAATAAGATTAAAAATAAATAAGCTAACCAAGTTAAAATTAAAAAATAACAACAAATAATTAAACTTAAAAAATAAAAAATAAAAATAAGCAACTCGGGGTGTGTTTTTGTACTTACTGAAAAATAAAGGGTTGTCAACAACATTAGGTTAAGCCCAAGTCCCAAGCCCACTAGAAAATAAGAGATAAATAAAATATAAAAAGAAAAATTAGAATGAAGGAAATAATCTAAAAAAAATATGGCCATTGGGACTACCAGGGGGAGTCAAGATTCAATCTATGGCATAGGATGGGTTGACTAGACAGTCAATAAGACCAAATCACAAGCGTTGGATTGGAAGGCTGTAAAAGCAAGAGCGATGGAAAGCCTAGACTGACAATCAACGATCAACCTATGGGAAGTATGGTGGGGCTCCCTGTACAGGGGCCCCTAACTGTTGAATGGGGGAGCGTCACTTGGCGCAGGATGAATGGATGAATGAAGGGAGTATATATCATCTCTACCATTTAGAAAAAATCATTTCCTCGTCTTCTTTCTATCTCTACTCCTCACTCTCTCTCTCTCTACTCTCTAACGCTCTCCTCCTTCTCTCTAAATAATCCCCTTCTAACCACCACAAAAAGCTCTTCGACCATCACCTAACTCCCCGAACCATTGGCTAACACACTGTCCCACTCATCGGTGTTCATCCTATGATGAACACCAAACCCAGATCTTTATCAAAACACAAGAACCCTAGACCAAAGCCCATGAAACCTTAAAAACCTAACCCCCAAAGATGAACCCTAACTATAAATCATCATGAACTCTATCATTCCCCATGAACCCTAACTACCCAAAAGCATACCTTCATCTTATTCTTTAACCTTCAACCCTCAAAACCCTAAACCTACCCAAATTGTAACCTAAACTACCCAGATCAACATCAAACCACCCCTAAACCTTAGATCGATCCTCCCTAAACACCAATCTAAACCCAAAAACACCAAATCAAACCTCAACTTCTAAGCCCTAATTCTTCAAACCCCCACCTTCCGTCTACCCCAAACCAAACCGCAAACTCTAAAAAACAACTAGTGAAACACAAACCTAATCATGCATCCTATCCTGCTAAACACCAAACAACAACCAGACAACAAAATCTTAAATCAAAGGATATTAAAACACAACATGGTATCAGAGCAAGTATATATAAAGGGAACACCAACCTACGAAGATGAGAGTTTCTCCGATGGAAAAAGGTTTTAAAAAATGTATCTCCTTTTAACTTTCTGTCTTTCTTCCTTTGTTTTGAATCCTTTCTGATTCTGAGTTTCCTTCTTCTTCTTTGGCATCATCTACTGTGAAGTCTGGCTATTGGCTTTGGTTCTTTAAAGTTGGTGATGGACGATGGAGTTTAAACTTCTTTAGGGTTTTTAGTGTTGTTGTTCTTTAGTGTGAAGAACAACAACTTTAGGGTTTCTGAGTATGTAAACCGTGGATCCTTTGTAAATTTTAGGTTTGTATTTTTATAGTGAAAATTAGGGTTAGAAATAAAGTTAGATTGATTTAGTTTAGGAAAATTAGGGTGTTGTTTTGTTAGATTTAGGTATATTCAAATTGTAACAAAAAAATTTATCAATGAAAAATATCTTTCTTGTTTTTATTTTAGATCTGATTTGATCCACTCACCCTTCCACTATTCACGCCTTTGTTTGCTTTTCGAACTTTAATGGATTTGGACTCTTGATTATTTTTGGATTTGTGGATTGTTTGACTTAATGACCAAATAAAATAAAAAATAAAAAATGATAAAAATATAAGATTAAAGAGGTAACGATGCTAACAAAATAATTAATTTTTAATATATATATATATATATATATATATATATATATATATAGAGAGAGAGAGAGAGAGAGAGAGAATAAAAACACTTAAATATTGACAGGAAAATGATAATTAATAATAATACTATTAATTAGAAATGATAATACTAATAATAATAATATCCTAATAATACTAATAATGCTAATAAACATGTATTATACTAATTAACAAATAAACGGAAATAATAAAAATAATAGTTACCACTAAATAGAATAATAGTAAAAAAACTAAAAATAATAATGCTAATTAAAAAAGAAAGTATCAACAAAAATAAAAATAAAACCCTAATATGCTAATGACCTAAAAATAGGAAAGAAATAACAAAAGAGTTTAAAAATGAACTAGAATAAAGTAGAAAGTCAAACTGGTCCTTCTTTGACTTTAGGGTCATTGGAGTTTGACCATTTGACATACACATGATGGACTCAAATGAAATGATGGCTCAAATAAAATAGACTCACGATAATGCATCATATAGGCTTAAAAAAGACTCAGTTGGATACAATAAAGTGATAAAAATTTGGGGTATGACAGTAACAAATTAAAAATTGAAAGAAAAACAGCATGAAACAAGTTCGTTAATTTCAAACAAAAAAAAAGTATAAAGAGAAGAGATTTCATTAAAGAAAACTAGTACTCTTCGTTGGATCATATTAAAAAAGGGAAATAAATGAAATAACTAAAACTGAAAACTAAAAATGATGGATTGTCTCCCATTAAGCGATTCTTTAAGGTCCTAAGCTTGACAGTTTGCTTCTCTGTTAGGGTGGTATATATGAAACAAAAAATACATAATCCTTCTTCTTCCTTTTGTTTATTAGGTATCATATATACTTGAGATATTGATGATGTTGCTTCCATATCTTCTTTAGCATGATTATAGCGAACAAGGCATAAATTACATCCAATACTTTACCTATTTCTTCTCTTCCAACTTCCTTATCTCTAAAATAGCTTTTAGGGACATTATTTTATTGAAGATTTTCTTGTCGAATATTTGCATCTAGACAAATTATTAACTTTGAAACTTCATCCAAAACAAGATCATCTTTGCTTACCATTCTTGATATTTTCCCACATCTATTTATCACCTCAATTTCTTCTATTATTGATTCAGTGTAATCTGATGGCATGCATTTTTCTTCTTCTTTTTCTTTTTCAACTTCTCATTCATCAACTACTTTCGATTCATCATTGACTTCTATCTCAACTTCGTCATTTCTAGAATTATCCAACATATTCCCATTAAAACCTTCATTTGATAGAGGTTCCACTTGTTTAGATAACTACCCAATTTGATTTTCAATATTATTCATTGATGCTTCAATGTTCTTGTTGGATGCTTCAATTTCCTTGTTAGATGCTTCAAGGTTCTTGTTGAAGGCTTCAATTTTTTAGTGTCTTGCATCAATATGTCTTACATGAAGATTTGGGGTTGCGAAGTTTATGTGAAACGACAAATTTCAACTAAGCTTGCGCTCAAATCTGACAAATGCTTATTTGTGGGGTATCCTAAAGAAACAAGAGGGTATTACTTCTACAATCCTTCTGAGGGAAAAGTGTTTGTCGCTCGAACTGGAGTTTTCCTAGAAAAGGATTTTATTTCCAATGGAATTAGTGGGAGGAAAGTAGAGCTTGAAGAAATTCAAGAATCACAAAGAATCGATACACCTATGGAGGAATTAGAGCAGGAAACACAAGTAGTTGTGGAAGAGCAACCTGCTCAAGTAGAACAAGACCAGCGTAGGTCAAGCAGGATATGTCACCAACCTGAGAGATATGGATATCTCATAACTGATCAAGGTGATGTATTACTCATGGATCAAGATGAGCCTGTGACCTACCAAGAGGCCATAACTGGTCCCGAGTCTGAGAAGTGGCTAGAAGCCATGAAATCTGAAATGGATTCCATGTACACAAACCAAGTTTGGACATTGGTAGAGCCTCTTGTAGGAGTTAACCCTATAGGATGCAAGTGGGTCTTCAAAAAGAAGATTGACATGGATGGTAAGGTACATACCTATAAGGTAAGACTGGTTGCAAAAGGATATAAACAAATTCATGGGGTTGACTATTGTCGCATCCGCGAAAAAACAACCGGCGAGCTAAAACAAAAAAAACAAACAGAGCCGCCACTGCGCGTTATTTATCCCAAGATAGGGAAAGGAAACGCTCAGAGAAACCTGGAAAAGACGTGGTCTCGCGACCAAAGAGAAAGGGTACGGGAGTCGGTTACGCGAGGGGAAGGTATTAGCACCCCTCACGTCCGTCGTACTCGACGGGATCCACGTTCTAAAAGAAAGAAAAGGTTGCTAAAACATCATACACACACAAGGAACGCAGGTGGGATTAAGAGGAAGGGAGCTCGATAGGACATCGCATCCTATGCCTACATATCTCGTCACAAACGAGAATCAGAGCTGCTGTAGTTCGGCTCACGCACGCCAAACAACACACGCACACAAACAGGCAAACATGGAGCCTGAATGCCAATCATTGGGCTTACATCAGCATCCGAACCAAAACACACGCACACTGGAACCCAACTGCCACTTGATGGACTTACACCGGCTTCCAAGCACACAACAAGCACAATCAAACACAATCAGGATACGGACAGCCAAACGCTGGGCTTACATCCATATCCTGACACACAAGCTTTAACAAGCAAACACACACAAAAAGGAAAAAAAAGTGCCCAGAGAGACCTCGCACGGTCTCCTGCCTACATACCTCGTCTGGAACGAGGATCAGGGCGATGTAGTTCCCCCTCAAGGGAAAGAAAATCTAGCCAGAAACCAAGGGAAGACACACTACCAGGGAGCTGTACTCGAGCCTAGTGTTGTCATGCATCATTGCCCTACGTTGAGGTTTCTACCTACTTGCACAACTGCAAGCTAATCCTATCCAGGAAGAAAGCAAGCATACAAGCAAACAAGCAAACAAATATTCACAAAGCACACACTATAACCAGTCAAGTGAGGCTCAAACAATGGGTTTGACTGCCGAAGCAAGTCATCTGTACATGGGTATTGCTCGCTCTTAACCTTGCCATTGCGGGGCTAAGGTGAAGCAGATGATAGGTAAGTGAAGATTAGACTTCACAGCTCTTATCCCTGTCCAGGGAGAGCTTCAGACAAAGGAGCGTGGGTCCAGAATGGAGGGACCCTTCTACGCTCAAAGACTCTGACACAACTGTACAAAGCACAAGATCTTGGGTTTGTGTCCCAATGCCTCAACACACAGCAGTGTGAGCAGAGGGACGACTCAACAGAATAGTGGGGGATAGATTGCATATCCCTTGGCTTCCACCAATTGCCTTAATCAAGGACTTTACCTGCTTAGGCACAATATTAAACAATCACAAACATCGCCTCTTAAGGAGGACTTCAGACATTTGCCCGGCCAAGTAACAGGCCGGGTCTCCCAGACTACATGAAGAATAGAAGTCCTACCTCAAGTGGTTTAAAAACCAAGCAGCAGCAAGCAAGTTCTTAAAGAACTGTAAGCAACTAAATGTACCTGAAATCAATCAAGTATCATCAGTACTCAGACAGACAAACAATAAACAGCAAATGTTAATCAGTTAATCTGTACAAACAAACAACACAGGTTAATGCACACAAATGCAAGCTATAAGCTCAAGCTCAAGCTTCACAACCTACAAAACAAATTCATGTTAGTTTTCAACATCAACCAAACTCTATTTAATTGACTTGAAGCAATCTCCTTAAGCATTGTGCATTTCATCCTGAAAAGTCAAACCAAATGTGAGAAACTAGACCACTAGGCCAAGCCTAGGGTCCAAAAGGGAGAAAAAAATTCTAAACAGCAAGCCAAACCAATCCAAAATCAAATTAAAACCATTCAAAAGCAAATTCAATTGGTCCCATGCTCATATCCTTCTCCACTATCATCTCATGACCAAAACAAGTCAAATTAGGTCAAATGCAACACCAAATATCCAAACAGAATGACTTCAATCAAAAGCATACCAAAACAATTCCAAAAATCCTCAAATAATTCACACCTAAACAGGACACATTCAAGGTATAGCATGTCAATTTTCAGCTCAATTGGACAAAAGAAAGTAGGTCAATGAAAATCAAGAAATCCAGACACAATTATTCAAGCCAATTCATAGCATCAACACAAGCATTCACTTCAAAAATTCATAAAACAGTGAAAACAATTAAGAAATGAATGGGACCAAAAGCATGATGTCCTATAATGTGTCTATAACCAGCATACCAAATTTCACATTCATCCAAAACCATATGAGAATTTCACAGAAGATATGCCAACATGTGTCACACAAGGTTGCACAATGAACCAACAGAGAAACAAAATATCAATCAAATTGAAAATGCAACCAAAATTCCAGCAAAAATCACATGTTATCTTGACACACCAATGATCATTCATGCAAAATTTCAATCCAATCCAACAATCATAGGTCATGCAAATAAATTCATGAAGTTGACCTAGCTAGGTGTGACACAAATTGTCACACCTAGATTCAAAAAATCATATCTCAATCATCAAGTATCCAAAAATCACAAACTTTACATGGAAATCACCATCAATGAGTCCAGAATGAACACAAAAATTTTCAATCATTTCTTTAAATGTATGAGCATTTCATGATAGATATGGCAACATGTACAAAAATGTGACACATCAAACAATGTCTAAGCATTTTATTTTTCTACACATGCAAAAAATTCCAAAAAATATCCATTAAATTCTACACATTCTCATGAGTATGGCACAAAAAGTTTCACCAAAATTGGACAAGAAACGAATAAGATATGATTTTCCTAAGATCATGTAACAAAAATGAAATCAACATGAAAAAAGAAAATGAAATAATACATTAATAAATGAGGGAGTGGCATTTTGGAAATTCTGAGGAACTACACCAAAACGGTGTCGTTTTGATAAATGAAAAAGAAGCGTTTCCATTGGCCAGGCTCGGAGGGAAACACGTTTTTGAAATTGGCTGGGCATGAAACGGATTAAACAAAGCATTTTTTCCAGATTTTCACAAGAACATCATGAATGTTCTTCATCATGTCCAGAATTCGTCAAGAACACATGGCAACCAAATCGAGCAAACCTTATACCAAACTCTTCGTCTTCCAACGTACATTCAAGATATGCTAATTATTTTGCCTAATTCTCACTATGATAGACGGATCGAACGGTTAAAGGTTTGACATCAAAGCTTTGAATCGACATAACTTTCTCCACAGTTAATCATTTTGAAAACTAAAAGCATCATGATCATCTATGTTAAACGAACTACACTATGCATACCACAATTCAAAGAACCATGAGATTCGAAAATTTACCTCAAGTTGAAGACAGTGATGAATTTGCGCGTGTTTGGAGGTGATTCTTCAAAACAGATGAAGAAGAAGGTTGTGGAAGGAGAATGCAATAGCTAGATCAATCCAACACAGCTCCAATTGCAAGAAATATCAAATCACCATTGTAGACCACCACTTGAACAGTCGCGGATTGGAGGTTTTCTTGCACAAAATTACCAAAACAGTTGGAAAGGAAGATGATTGGAGCACGAAGCAAAAAGAATTTTGCACTTTCGTGAAGAATTGAGGAAGATTGAATCAAAAGAGTTTTGATGAAGTTCTTGAGATTCTTGAGATTTGGAGGGAAAGTTTGTTGTGAATTCTTGTAAATTGTGATTATTTTCAACATTTTGTTATGATTAATGTTAAATACTCTCCCTTAATCCACTCTTTAATCACAAATTAACCAAAAATGATGTAATTAGCAAAAATACAATTTTACAAAGCAAGGGCAAAATGGACATTTCACCCTGGGGCTTGTGACAGCTGTATGACAGCTCACACACTCTCCAAATTCCATTTGTGATGTGTTGGCTTTGGTTTCATGGCAATTGACTTTGTCATTCTCATTTTCCATATGTCATACCAAAAAATGCATTTTCAAGTGAAGTTTAGAAATGACTTGGCCAAATATTGAACTTTGAGCACTTGTGACAGTTGAAACAATTTCTAATTTGCATTTGTGAGGTGTTGCAAAAACTCCCATGCCAAAATTCCAATTATTTCTCAACTTGGACCATTTTGCCCTTGGATCTTTAACTGTACACTTGAAAATTGACCTTTTGCATTGACCATTTTTGATGAATTCCAATTATGCACCATGAAAGTACATGTCAAATGGAGTTTGCACATAAAAAGATCACTCAATTTGGACACTCCATGTGGAAGTTATACCACTTTGATTATGGGTCATTTTTGAAATTGAATGGACCATAACTTGCCAACCATACATGGGATTTTCAAGTTCTTGGACTTTTTGGAAAGGTGAGACCAAGATCTACAACTTTCATGTTGAACAAATTTTCATTTGAAGCTTCCTTGGACATGTAATTTTGAGGTCAAAAACTTTCCATTTTTGGAAACTTTCATTACAAGTCACTTTCTATTTTTGGCAATTTTTGTCCTGACTTGATTTCCTCCATTCTTAAGCTTTGCAATGTCAAATAACACTTATGTCAACATGAATGAAGTGCATCCAACTCATTTCCACCTCCAAATCCATTAAATCATGCACAGTTGACCACAGTTGACTTTTCCAACTGATAGATGAATTTGGCAATGCATAGATCAAACTGAGCTCCAATCTTCTGATGAAATGGCCCAAGGATGAAACCCTAGCCTCAATAATCTCAATAAAACCATGGGATGATCCTCATATCCATCATAGACCCCATCTCCTGATCATGCCCTGATTGGCCCAATGCAGATGATTAGGGTTGACTAGTGGTCAAAACCCTAATCTCAAAGAATATCCCCCCACACTTGATGATGACAAACCATGATGATGATGATGAATCATTTCAAACAAGATGAAGACCAATATCTTTTGAGAATCATGAAACCCTAATTTGGACCTCCACATCCTCAGATGATTGCTGACCAGTCCAATGAAACCCCAGCTTGCACTTTGACTTCCTCATCTTCTGACCAAGACTTGGGAGAATGACTTGCACAATGTAACCACATGATATGCAATATGCAATGCCTAATGACCTAAAATGATATGTAATATGTTATGCTAGTCCCAAGAGAGGAGGTCAAATTTTGAGGTGTTACAGTTGCCCCTATTCAATCCACTGTGAACCTGTCGATATGAACAGCCTCGACTTTCAGATGACCAGGATGAAGAGTGATTGAATACCAAGAACAGACGAACAATTTGCACTCTGATGGGAAAATAATTAACAACGCCTGTCAGAATCGGCGAAGGACACAATCTCTGAAAAATCCGTCTGGTACGGAAAAAGTCGGCCTGGACACCACATCCGCTCGGGATTATTATTCTCTCTTCTTTATGCTTTTCTTGAACCCCGAAATTTTCTCCTGCGCAAATGATCCCAGATCACTGCATTTGAACCCCGACACCTTGTTTCCTTGTGATAATTCTGCTGGCAACGTCGGAAACAACACCAATCACCACTCGGAGGGCGACATATCAGAGAGTACACCTTCAACCAGACACTGACCGATGACTGGGAAGAAAATCGACGTTTACTGGACATCGAACGATGATGTTTTACAGGATACCAAAGAAAACTCGACCAGACACTAAACAATGACTGGGAGAAAACTCGACGTTTACCGGACATCGGACAATGATGTTTACCAGACATCGAACAAGGATGTTGACAGGACATCGGACAAGGATGTTGACAGGACATCGAACAAGGATGTTGACAGGACATCGAACAAGGATGTTGACAGGACATCGAACAAGGATGTTGACAGGACATCGAACAAGGATGTTGACAGGACATCGAACAAGGATGTTGACAGGACATCGAACAAGGATGTTGACAGGACATCGAACAAGGATGTTTACAAGACATCGAACAATGATGTTGACAGGACATCGAACAAGGATGTTGACAGGACATCAAACAATGATGTTGACAGGACATCAAACAATGATGTTGACAGGACATCAAACAATGATGTTGACAGGACATCGAACAAGGATGTTGACAGGACATCAAACAAAGATCGACCAGACATTAAACAATGACTGGGAAATAACTCGACGTTTACTAGACATCGAATGATGATGTTTACAGGACATCAAAGAAAACTCGACCAGACACTAACTGATGACTGGGAAATACTGTTGCTCACAATGCTGAACTCCTCGGAGTATCGTCTTCACTATCCGGCAAAACCAAATCCCAAGCGGTAACCACGGCTTGAATCGCGCTGATCGCGTAACGTCCTTTGATGTTATTTCCATCTCTGTCCGACGGAAAAGTTTCCTCCAGTATCGCACTACTGGAGAACATTGGTTCTGACGTCATGATGCTAAACTCCTCAGAGTAACATCTTCACCATCCGGTGAAACTAAATCTCAAGCGGTAACCACGGCTCGAGTCGCGCTGATCGCGTAATGATGTTAAACTCATCCGAGTAACATCTTCACCATCCGGTGAAACCAAATCTCAAGCGGTAACCACGGCTTGAATCGCACTGATCGCATCATGATGTTAGACTCATCCGAGTAACATCTTCACCATCCGGTGAAACCAAATCTCAAGCGGTAACCACGGCTCGAGTAACTGATACTTGCAATGCTGATGATTTTCCAACTAGTGAAACCACTCCTCAAACGGTAACCACGGCTTGAGTAGCATCTTCACCCACTGGCAAAACCACATCTCAAACGGTAACCACGACTTGAGACTAGCTTATGCTTGCAATATGATGCATGACTGATTTTCTCTGCGTAATGCTCCATAATTATGGAAATGCTACGCGATTATTTATTTTTTCTATGCAATATGCTATGCTTATTTACATGATGAATGCATAAAAAATATCCCCCTCAAGGGACTCTTCTGGGAAGCACGAGACACTCTGCTGAGGAACTCGCCATTGCTCCAACTCCACCCTGCTGGGGAATAGCACTGCTGCCGGGAAAAGGTAAACCTTGCTGGGGAAGAACCTCCCTTGTACCCGATCCACTCGAGAAACTGCTGGGGATAAGCACCACCAACACTCTGTGGGGATACAACAGTCTTTGACTTGCTAGGGATATCAATCCCGACTCTGCTTCGGGAAACCCTCACAGATACCCAACGACTTCTCTGGGGAAGTGCTCACAAATACTCTGCTGGGAAACAGCAATCTCCAGGCCTGGTGACTGGGGAAAGCATCAATTTGACACCTGCTGGGGATAACCATCCTGACCCTGCTAGGGGAAACGAAATCCACTCCGCTGGGGACAACCCATACAATCCAAAGGTAGAATCAACTCAGTTGGGAATGCAAATATCCGTCTGTTACGGAAACTCACCCAATCCACTGGTAGGATAAACACTGCTTGGAGATATATTTCATTGAAACCCGCTCCACTCGGGGATAGCAACCTTCAGGCCTGGCTGCTGAGGAAACACCGTTTTAAACCTGCCGGGGATAACCATCCTGACTCGGCTGGGGAAATCACAGACCTCGGATCCGCAGGGGATTTGGTCCTCTAATTCCGCTTGGGGACCTAGCTGGGGAAATGAGAAAAAAATTGGTATAGAACACCCGTCAACTCGTCAAACCATGGTATCCACCTCCCAAACTCGTATCAGCTTTCCACTTTTGAAAATTTCCAGACTCGTCTGGACCTTTTCTGCTCCATCATCTTGTATTCCAAGGCGCGCCGCGATCGACGAAGAGCGTACTCCTGGGATTTATACATACTTTTCAATCTTCCGACTTTGAAGAGTCTTCTTGATTAATTTCAAAGGTTGTCGGACGTCCCGACGTCGTCTCCATCGTCCCTCGTCCCTGACTGGACCCTGTGGGGAATTTCTACAGACGTTCCAATCTTCCGATTTTGAAGAGTCTTCTTGATTAACATCAAGGATCGTCGTACGTCTCAACGTCTTCGTCGTCCCTCTCCCTGATTGGACTCCGTAGGGATTTGTTTTGTCAAAAGCTCCCACATCACAACCTGCAAGTGAGGGAAAATACCTAACAGTACCTGCAAAAGAGATCGTTAGATAAAACCGTGCCCCAGGCGTGTCAAGATTTCAACACTTGGGTCACTCATCCTTCCGAATAAGATTTCAAGCTTTCAATCTTATAAACATGCATTGGAAGGGACCTGTATGTATTAAAATGCAAGGATTCTTTATCAAAATAATCAGACGTTTTTGCAATCAAAGCGGTAATGAAAAACAAAAACAAAATTATTTGACTGAATATGCATTTTATTGATTGGAAAAGTGTGGCTCAAATGAGCAATACAAAGGAAGCAATTCCTGAAAAGAGGTAATTGCGCACAAAAGGAAAAATCTATCCTAATGGCAATGTGAAACCCGTGATCTCATCGAGTTCCAACTCGGTTACACCCCATATGTCCTCAGACTCTCCGCTTTCTGCCTTCTGAACAAGACGATTCCGACTGATCCCTACCGGGTATTATCCATGATGCCTTAACCAAAGCGCAAACAATCATGCCAGACGCAGTTGTTCGTTTCAATCCCTCTTTTGCCTGGACCGCCCTTTCGGGTTTTCAGTCCACCGGGATACCCTTTTTTGCCCAAGTCGCCTTTTCAGGTTTTCGACTTGCCGGGTGTACATTTTTCCTTTTATCCCTAATTTTTGCCCGAACCTTTCTTCTGTTTCTGGTTCGCCGGGATGCCCATTTTTGCTTGGACTATTTTATTCTTTTCGTCCAGCGGGTCTCTTTATACGAAGTATTTTTTAACTGCGTCCGCATTCACAGGGGATGGAAAATCCTCGCCATCCATGGTCGTTAACAACAAGGCTCCGCCAGAGAAAACCTTCTTGACCACGAATGGACCTTCATAATTCGGTGTCCATTTGCCCCTTCGATCGTTTTGAAGAGGAAGGATCCTTTTTAGCACCATATCACCTACGTGATATACCCGAGGTCGCACCTTCTTGTCAAAAGCACGTTTCATCCGTTGCTGGTATAACTGCCCATGACAAATGGCTGCCAGCCTCTGTTCCTCAATCAGGCCCTTTGAGTGAGAAAGGCGTTTGCCCTAGTGGATGCACACATCGATACTCAGGATACAAACTTCGTATTCAGCCACCCCTGTTGGCGTATCCAAATGTTATTCGGGCAACAAAAGGAATGTGAGATCCTTTCGGCATTACCAAAGCGGCACTAACTCCTTCACATTAACCCCATCAGACATCAGAATCCGTTCAAATTCAGGGTCAAGCCCCTCCTCCGGGATCGGTTACTCTCAATCTTTCGATTTGAGCACCTCGAGATGTCCTCATCAGGGAATTCAAACTTCCTTGGTTGATAATCCTTAATGGGTTGCGGAGCGATGTAATCAGACAATACACCCCTTGATTGCTCCCTGAGAGTATCACCAATCAATCAACATTCTTTTGCTCCTCTCGCAACCCGTCCGGTCAATGCTGGCTTCTCATGCACATACTCCATCGGATCCATCTTGGAAATCCACAAAGTGGTATGAACCAGCATATACTGTCTCAGTCGGCGAGCAGCCTATGCCAAAGTGCATCAAGTTTTCTCGAACAGTGAATGTATTGTTTCACAGTCGGTAAACTTTTTGCTAAGGTAAATTGCATGCTCTTTTCGATGAGACGCGTCATGCTGACCCAATACACCCTGTAGACTCCTCAAAGGTCGTCAAGTACAGATTAGCAATTGCTCCTTCCATAGGAAGTATCAGAATCAGAGGCTCCTGCAACTTATTCTTTTATTTTCAATGCCCCTTGGCAATCATTATTTCACCTGACCGTTTGATCTTCCTTTTTTTTTCACCATCTGAATATAGGTTCACACGTGGCTGTTAGATGAGATGTGAACCATGACAGGTAGTTCACTCTTTCTAAGAAACCACGAACCTCTTTTTTTTTCGGTTCAGGTATTTTTTTTTTATATATATTATTTATTTTTTTTAGCAGGATCAACCTCAATTCCTCTCTTACAATGAACCCCAACATCTTACCGGATCGCACTCTGACAGTGCACTCATTCGAATTCAACCTCAGTTTGAATTATCTCAACCAGATGCCCCTCTTCTGTTTGGGACTTTGCTATCATGTCATAGCATTCGATTTCATGATGAATCGTATCATGAAACAAAGTCACCATGGCTCTCTGATAAGTAGCACTGGCGTTCTGCTTCTTTAGAGGACAGTCTTCTCTCCATGGTAGCTTGTGCTCAACAACGTCGGTATCCGACCCTGGCATATCCTGACATGACCAGGTGAAGGTATCCACATGCTCTGTCAACAAGACTACCATTCTGCTCTCGGCTTGCCTCTGAAGCGGCTCTAATTTTCACTTCCTTCTGACCTCGGCGGTGCTTGGATTCACAATCTCAATCCGCTCCTCACGCGGCTGAATCACCTTCTCCTCTTGTTTCAACAACCTGGCTAATTCCAGCAGATCACAATCTTCTTCGCCTTCTTCTTCAGCATGATAGATCGGATGGTCGAAGTCATATGAGGCGTAACCAAATTGTTATCAATGAGATCCGGAGAATTGTTTTTCGAAGTTGGGACGAGACAAATCAAAAAAGGGAAAAAACTGAAAATAAACATTGCCATTTTTATTTGTTTTTAAACTGTAAAAATAAATGAAAAACAGGGAACACCGCTTTTTGACTGAAAAACATCCATTTATTAATGATGCAGAAATGTTGCAAAATATGAACATGAGGTGGCCCTTACAATGATCCATTACGTGTCGGGCAACACGCATGGCTCTCATGCAAATAAAACTGAAAACAAGAAACATTACTCCTCAAGTAGAGTGACAGTGATGATCTTTTTAGGCCTTCCAGTTCTGGACTTCCATCCCTGGTACGCACGGCTTTATCCAACCATCAAACTCACAGTCACTGTCGATCTCTTCACCCACTGTATAGGTGTGACCCGACTCTTCAGCAATTGCACTCACCATTGCCTGACCATGCGCCGGCATGGGATTAGCATTAACATTCGGTGATGGCGCAAAATTGATAGCCTTGGAGTCTACCAGATCCTGGACAACATTCTTGAATGCTCTACAGCCCTCAATGTTATGCCCCGGTGTACCAGAATGAAATTCACACTGGGCGTTCTCATCATAATTAGGAGGCCTCTGATCTGATCTCATCGGAACCATCGCCCTCGGCTGAACCAACCCAAGATCCATCAACTTTTTAAACAGAACAGCATATGTCACGGGCGGCCTGTCAAAATGGCGATCAACCCCTTTTCCTTTCACCTGGTACCCAGCTCTCTGTTGAGGTGGCTGACATTGCTGTCGTACTGACTGATTACCAGCAGGGATGGTTACAGCAGCAGTGTGCTGGTAGTAACGATCCCTACCGTGTCCTCTCTGGGCATATACAGCACTCGATTCACCCTCGTTCTTGCGCTGACCGTTACCGAATGGCTTCTTCGATGCTGATGACGAAGCATTACCTCCCTGGATCTTCCCCATTTTCAGCCAACTTTCAATTCTCTCCCCTGCCACCACAATGTCAGCAAAGTTGGTTACAGGACAACCCACCATCCTTTCAGCAAAAACCCCTTGCAGGGTACCCATGAATAGATCCGACATCTCCTGATCCACCAGCGGAGGTTGAACTCTGGCAGCCAACTCCCTCCACCGTTGTGCATATTCTTTAAACCCCTCACTTGACTTCTGAGACATACCCTGCAGCTGGGTACGACTCGGAGCCATATCAGCGTTGAACTGATACTGTTTAAAGAACGCATCTCCCAGATCCTGCCAACTCTTGACATCAGCAGACTTCAGCTTGGTATACCATTCCAAGGATCCTCCAGACAGGCTGTCTTGGAAGAAATACATCCAAAGCTTTTGATTTGTAGTGTATGCAGAGATCTTGCGGACAAACGCTTGAAGGTGGGTTTCAGGGCAAGAACTCCCATTGTACTTGTCAAACGTGGGCGCTTTGAACTTCTGTGGGATCACAATCCCCTCTACCAACCCCATGTTTGACATGTTGACAAATCCCGGAGTGGCGTGGCTTTCCAGAGCCCTTACCTTTTCAGCCGGCAACTGAATTTCTTTGTCTTGTGGTTGAACACCATATTGCCCAAGCGGCTCATTCAGCATGGAGAACTGATCGGCTTCCCTATCTTCCTCTCTGTCATCATCAGCCCCAAAGAATGGCGGGAACAGACTATCCTTCATATTCTGCCCCTGACCGGGCCCACCACCAGTAGCAGCACCAAATCCAGCAGCATTGTTCACTACTCCCACAGTTGCTCTCTTTCCACCATCTCGAGAACCACCCAGCCCCTGGTTGGAGACACCATCCAGGTTAACAGCACTGTTAGCAGCTGAAGCCCGCTCGAGCTTTTCAACTTTGTCAGCCAAAGCTTTCTGACCAACTGCAAAACCCTGCATGATGTTGATCAGCTCATTCATTTTCTCTTTCAGCTCGAGGATATCTGTATTTGGGAGATCCATCAGTCTAGGAGTATTACGCCGCGTGAAGTATCTGTGAGGACGGGTCGAGTGCAAAGGTACAGCTCTGCGAGCACGAGCAATGATTCCTGTAACAATCAAGCACGTTAGAACTGATACCTGCAAAATAAAACACGTTATTATGCATGAATGCAACGTCTATCCATATGAGGAAGATTCTGTCCTTTGATTCTGGTTTCATCGAGACAGATAACATTTTGACATCCATATTCTGAAATTCAAGATGTCTCTCAACCAGATTCTCAATCAATAATACTCCCCATATGGTTAGACGTAGTTTAGGTGCAGATGAATGCAAAATGGGAATGATGCAGATGTATGAATGCAATGCATTGCCATCCTCCAAGTGATCTGATTATTCGTTGCACTGAGTCACAGCCCTGGTTTCTGAACTGATCACAACCATCTGAAGTCTGCTTAACCACAAATCCGACTCAAGGGTCCCGAAATAAACGGGAGATACATCAACATCATCACCATCATCAAACAATCTCTGATCAGATACCCATAACCTCTGAATCGGCCCGGGGAATCCTGAAATAAACGGATCCCCACTGATAAATAACTCGGACATCACTTCGGCGTCTTAGCAATAAACGGCCATAAATCCGACTTATAAATACGACTCTGATCAACGGAACCAAAAGTCACCATCTGAGTCACCATCTGGACATGCATCTGAAAGAATCACCCTCCCCTCACAGGTAAATTCTAATCAGGTCACCCTAAGGCGGATAATAGTCTCGACAATCGGGCGGAGATACTCAATGGGTTTGCCCTTTCGGGTGTGCCATTGTAGCTCCCTTAAGATCGTCTAAACCAAAGATCCGGGAAATGATCGGTCACCAGAGTCAATAGCCCAAAAGAGATAATCCAACCTAAGCGGAATAACTCCACCCGGCAAGACTCTCTCAAATGAACCTCGTCCGGCTGTGGTGACATGTCTCCGCATCATGTCGTACAACATGTGAAGAGACATGAGACCACACTAATCCTAGGTGTGTACTCAGGCCTGGGTATTGGGCCTCACTCAGAACACCCACCCCAAATCAGAAGAACCACCTGTATAGAGGATGGCAACATGATAGTATGATGCATGCAAATATTTATGCAAATATATATGGTCAGAATAATAAATGCAATAAATAACACAACACAAGCAACCTAAACTATCCTAGAACGCTAGGAGAGACTCGCTTAGGGAAGATGGACCAGCATAGGTCAACATCTTGCCTTTCCCCAACAGAGTCGCCAGCTGTCGCATCCGCGAAAAAACAACCGGCGAGCTAAAACAAAAAAAACAAACAGAGTCGCCACTGCGCGTTATTTATCCCAAGATAGGGAAAGGAAACGCTCAGAGAAACCTGGAAAAGACGTGGTCTCGCGACCAAAGAGAAAGGGTACGGGAGTCGGTTACGCGAGGGGAAGGTATTAGCACCCCTCACGTCCGTCGTACTCGGCGGGATCCACGTTCTAAAAGAAAGAAAAGGTTGCTAAAACATCACACACACACACACAAGGAACGCAGGTGGGATTAAGAGGAAGGGAGCTCGATAGGACATCGCATCCTATGCCTACATATCTCGTCTGGAACGAGAATCAGAGCTGCTGTAGTTCGGCTCACGCACGCCAAACAACACACGCACACAAACAGGCAAACATGGAGCCTGAATGCCAATCACTGGGCTTACATCAGCATCCGAACCAAAACACACGCACACTGGAACCCAACTGCCACTTGATGGACTTACACCGGCTTCCAAGCACACAACAAGCACAATCAAACACAATCAGGATACGGACAGCTAATCGCTGGGCTTACATCCATATCCTGACACACAAGCTTTAACAAGCAAACACACACAAAAAGGAAAAAAAAGTGCCCGGAGAGACCTCGCACGGTCTTCTGCCTACATACCTCGTCTGGAACGAGGATCAGGGCGATGTAGTTCCCCCTCAAGGGAAAGAAAATCTAGCCAGAAACCAAGGGAAGACACACTACCAGGGAGCTGTACTCGAGCCTAGTGTTGTCATGCATCATTGCCCTACGTTGAGGTTTCTACCTACTTGCACAACTGCAAGCTAATCCTATCCAGGAAGAAAGCAAGCATACAAGCAAACAAGCAAACAAATATTCACAAAGCACACACTATAACCAGTCAAGTGAGGCTCAAACAATGGGTTTGACTGCCGAAGCAAGTCATCTGTACATGGGTATTGCTCGCTCTTAACCTTGCCATTGCGGGGCTAAGGTGAAGCAGATGATAGGTAAGTGAAGATTAGACTTCACAGCTCTTATCCCTGTCCAGGGAGAGCTTCAGACAAAGGAGCGTGGGTCCAGAATGGAGGGACCCTTCTACGCTCAAAGACTCTGACACAACTGTACAAAGCACAAGATCTTGGGTTTGTGTCCCAATGCCTCAACACACAGCAGTGTGAGCAGAGGGACGACTCAACAGAATAGTGGGGGATAGATTGCATATCCCTTGGCTTCCACCAATTGCCTTAATCAAGGACTTTACCTGCTTAGGCACAATATTAAACAATCACAAACATCGCCTCTTAAGGAGGACTTCAGACATTTGCCCGGCCAAGTAACAGGCCGGGTCTCCCAGACTACATGAAGAATAGAAGTCCTACCTCAAGTGGTTTAAAAACCAAGCAGCAGCAAGCAAGTTCTTAAAGAACTGTAAGCAACTAAATGTACCTGAAATCAATCAAGTATCATCAGTACTCAGACAGACAAACAATAAACAGCAAATGTTAATCAGTTAATCTGTACAAACAAACAACACAGGTTAATGCACACAAATGCAAGCTATAAGCTCAAGCTCAAGCTTCACAACCTACAAAAAAAATTCATGTTAGTTTTCAACATCAACCAAACTCTATTTAATTGACTTGAAGCAATCTCCTTAAGCATTGTGCATTTCATCCTGAAAAGTCAAACCAAATGTGAGAAACTAGACCACTAGGCCAAGCCTAGGGTCCAAAAGGGAGAAAAAAATTCTAAACAGCAAGCCAAACCAATCCAAAATCAAATTAAAACCATTCAAAAGCAAATGCAATTGGTCCCATGCTCATATCCTTCTCCACTATCATCTCATGACCAAAACAAGTCAAATTAGGTCAAATGCAACACCAAATATCCAAACAGAATGACTTTAATCAAAAGCATACCAAAACAATTCCAAAAATCCTTAAATAATTCACACCTAAACAGGACACATTCAAGGTATAGCATGTCAATTTTCAGCTCAATTGGACAAAAGAAAGTAGGTCAATGAAAATCAAGAAATCCAGACACAATTATTCAAGCCAATTCATAGCATCAACACAAGCATTCACTTCAAAAATTCATAAAATAGTGAAAACAATTAAGAAATGAATGGGACCAAAAGCATGATGTCCTACAATGTGTCTATGACCAGCATACCAAATTTCACATTCATCCAAAACCATATGAGAATTTCACAGAAGATATGCCAACATGTGTCACACAAGGTTGCACAATGAACCAACAGAGAAGAAAAATATCAATCAAATTGAAAATGCAACCAAAAATTCCAGCAAAAATCACATGTTATCTTGACACACCAATGATCATTCATGCAAAATTTCAATCCAATCCAACAATCATAGGTCATGCAAATAAATTCATGAAGTTGACCTAGCTAGGTGTGACACAAATTGTCACACCTAGATTCAAAAAATCATATCTCAATCATCAAGTATCCAAAAATCACAAACTTTACATGGAAATCACCATCAATGAGTCCAGAATGAACACAAAAATTTTCAATCATTTCTTTAAATGTATGAGCATTTCATGATAGATATGGCAACATGTACAAAAATGTGACACATCAAACAATGTCTAAGCATTTTATTTTTCTACACATGCAAAAAATTCCAAAAAATATCCATTAAATTCTACACATTCTCATGAGTATGGCACAAAAAGTTTCACCAAAATTGGACAAGAAACGAGTAAGATATGATTTTCCTAAGATCATGTAACAAAAATGAAATCAACATGAAAAAAGAAAATGAAATAATACATTAATAAATGAGGGAGTGGCATTTTGGAAATTCTGAGGAACTACACCAAAACGGTGTCGTTTTGATAAATGAAAAAGAAGCGTTTCCATTGGCCAGGCTCAGAGGGAAACGCGTTTTTGAAATTGGTTGGGCATGAAACGGATTAAACAAAGCATTTTTTCCAGATTTTCACAAGAACATCATGAATGTTCTTCATCATGTCCAGAATTCGTCAAGAACACATGGCAACCAAATCGAGCAAACCTTATACCAAACTCTTCGTCTTCCAACGTACATTCAAGATATGCTAATTATTTTGCCTAATTCTCACTATGATAGACGGATCGAACGGTTAAAGGTTTGACATCAAAGCTTTGAATCGACATAACTTTCTCCACAGTTAATCATTTTGAAAACTAAAAGCATCATGATCATCTATGTTAAACGAATTACACTATGCATACCACAATTCAAAGAACCATGAGATTCGAAAATTTACCTCAAGTTGAAGACAGTGATGAATTTGCGCGTGTTTGGAGGTGATTCTTCAAAACAGATGAAGAAGAAGGTTGTGGAAGGAGAATGCAATAGCTAGATCAATCCAACACAGCTCCAATTGCAAGAAATATCAAATCACCATTGTAGACCACCACTTGAACAGTCGCGGATTGGAGGTTTTCTTGCACAAAATTACCAAAACAGTTGGAGAGGAAGATGATTGGAGCACGAAGCAAAAAGAATTTTGCACTTTCGTGAAGAATTGAGGAAGATTGAATCAAAAGAGTTTTGATGAAGTTCTTGAGATTCTTGAGATTTGGAGGGAAAGTTTGTTGTGAATTCTTGTAAATTGTGATTATTTTCAACATTTTGTTATGATTAATGTTAAATACTCTCCCTTAATCCACTCTTTAATCACAAATTAACCAAAAATGATGTAATTAGCAAAAATACAATTTTACAAAGCAAGGGCAAAATGGACATTTCACCCTGGGGCTTGTGACAGCTGTATGACAGCTCACACACTCTCCAAATTCCATTTGTGATGTGTTGGCTTTGGTTTCATGGCAATTGGCTTTGTCATTCTCATTTTCCATATGTCATACCAAAAAATGCATTTTCAAGTGAAGTTTAGAAATGACTTGGCCAAATATTGAACTTTGAGCACTTGTGACAGTTGAAACAATTTCTAATTTGCATTTGTGAGGTGTTGCAAAAACTCCCATGCCAAAATTCCAATTATTTCTCAACTTGGACCATTTTGCCCTTGGATCTTTAACTGTACACTTGAAAATTGACCTTTTGCATTGACCATTTTTGATGAATTCCAATTATGCACCATGAAAGTACATGTCAAATGGAGTTTGCACATAAAAAGATCACTCAATTTGGACACTCCATGTGGAAGTTATACCACTTTGATTATGGGTCATTTTTGAAATTGAATGGACCATAACTTGCCAACCATACATGGGATTTTCAAGTTCTTGAACTTTTTGGAAAGGTGAGACCAAGATCTACAACTTTCATGTTGAACAAATTTTCATTTGAAGCTTCCTTGGACATGTAATTTTGAGGTCAAAAACTTTCCATTTTTGGAAACTTTCATTACAAGTCACTTTCTATTTTTGGCAATTTTTGTCCTGACTTGATTTCCTCCATTCTTAAGCTTTGCAATGTCAAATAACACTTATGTCAACATGAATGAAGTGCATCCAACTCATTTCCACCTCCAAATCCATTAAATCATGCACAGTTGACCACAGTTGACTTTTCCAACTGATAGATGAATTTGGCAATGCATAGATCAAACTGAGCTCCAATCTTCTGATGAAATGGCCCAAGGATGAAACCCTAGCCTCAATAATCTCAATAAAACCATGGGATGATCCCCATATCCATCATAGACCCCATCTCCTGATCATGCCCTGATTGGCCCAATGCAGATGATTAGGGTTGACCAGTGGTCAAAACCCTAATCTCAAAGAATATCCCCCCACACTTGATGATGACAAACCATGATGATGATGATGAATCATTTCAAACAAGATGAAGACCAATATCTTTTGAGAATCATGAAACCCTAATTTGGACCTCCACATCCTCAGATGATTGCTGACCAGTCCAATGAAACCCCAACTTGCACTTTGACTTCCTCATCTTCTGACCAAGACTTGGGAGAATGACTTGCACAATGTAACCACATGATATGCAATATGCAATGCCTAATGACCTAAAATGATATGTAATATGTTATGCTAGTCCCAAGAGAGGAGGGCAAATTTTGAGGTGTTACAACTATAATGAAATCTTTTCACCAGTTGCAATGCTTAAATCTGTTCGGATTTTACTTTCTATCGCTGCATATCATGATTATGAAATATGGCAAATGGATGTCAAAACTGCTTTCCTTAATGGGAATCTTCTTGAGGATGTGTACATGACACAACCTGAAGGATTTGACATACCAGAAGAAGCCCAAAAGATATGTAAGTTACAAAGATCAATCTATGGATTGAAGCAAGCTTCCAGAAGCTGGAATCTTCATTTTGATGAAACGGTAAAACAATATGGATTCATCAAGAACGAAGATGAGCCTTGTGTCTACAAGAAGGTTAGTGGGAGCATGATCGTTTTCCTGGTATTATATGTAGATGACATATTACTCATTAGAAACGATGTCCCTACCTTGCAACAAGTAAAGTCTTGGTTGGGGAAATGCTTTTCTATGAAGGACATAGGTGAAACAGCATATATATTAGGAATCAGAATCTATAGAGATAGATCACAAAAACTGCTTGGCCTAAGTTAGAGTACGTACATAGACAAAGTGCTGAGACGCTTTAATATGCATGATTCCAAGAAAGGATTCATACCTACGCAACATGGCTTGTTTCTATCAAAAACACAATCCCCTTCAACTAAGGAAGAAAGGGATCGCATGAATAAGATTCCATATGCATCTGCAATAGGATCTATCATGTATGCCATGTTATGTACTCGACCAGATGTCTCGTCTGCTTTAAGTGCAACGAGTAGGTACCAATCTGATCCTGGTGATGCCCATTGGGTAGCTGTCAAGAATATCCTTAAGTATTTGAGAAGGACTAAGGACTCATTCTTGATATATGGAGGTCAGGAAGAGTTGGCTGTAATTGGATACACCGATGCTAGCCTCCAGACAGATAAGGATGACTTTAGATCGCAATTTGGTTATGTGTTTTGCTTAAACGGTGGCGCTGTGAGCTGGAAAAGTTCAAAGCAAGATACAATTGTTGATTCTACAACCGAGGTCGAGTATATTGTTGCCTCAAGTGCAGCAAAGGAAGTTGTTTGGATCAAAAAGTTCATTAGTGAACTTGGCATAGTTCCTAGCATTGTGGATCCCATTGGTCTCTATTGTGATAACAATGGTGCTATCGCACAAGCTAAGGAGCCTAGATCTCACCAACGATCCAAACACATACTTAGGCGTTATCACCTCATTCGAGACATAATAGATAGAGGAGATGTGAAAATATGCAGAGAACCTACACTTGACAATATTGTTGACCCACTGACAAAGCCTCTTGCGCAGCAGAAGCGTGATGGCCATACTAGATCTATGGGCATTAGGGGTATGCCTGGTTGGCTCTAGTGCTAGTGGGAGATTGTTGGTGTAAGCCCTAAAGGCCAATACTTTTGGTACTTGTATCGAATTATTTATTAATAATAAAAGGCTTTTTCTTTATTATGTTTGTTTAATAAAGTCCCTAGAATAGATAGTCCATTTAATGTATCAAGTGTGACTTAATCATGAGATCACATTAAACATAAGGGCACTATTCTTAATGTATCCGTAGTCGAGCTTTATTGTGAAGTGGGATAACATTAAAGCATGAAGACTATTATGTTTATAGACTGATGATTACATCTCATGGATCATGGATAAGGAGTTATCAAGTCTTAAACATAGGTATGAATATTAAGAGTAATATTTATACTGGATTGACCCGCTATGAGAATATTATATAGAATGTTATGCAAAGTGTCATAAGTTATTCTCATGGTGATAATGGTGTATACCACCCTTCGACCTGAAACCACTATGGACCCTAGATGTAGAGTCGAGTGCCTTATTACTGATCAAACATTGTCCGTAACTGGATGACCATAAAGACAGTTGATGGGTACTCCACGAAGCATGCTAAGGGACATGAGTGACCTAGATGGAATTTTCCCATCATGCGTAACAGGATAAATGTCTATGGGTCCAATATTGAACTGAACAATGATGACACGGTCTATGCCTTGTGTTCAATATAGACTAAGGGAAAAAGGGTAATTATACACATAATTATTATCACAGAAGGATTTGTCAGATCACAAGACATTTTCGTGTCTTGGGTAGCAGTGATGTGTTGCTAGATACCGCTCACTATTTATTATGTTAAATACATGATTTAATATAATTGCCGATGCCGCGAAAACCTACAGGGTCACACACAAAGGATGGATTGATGAGAGATAGAGTAACTAAGGAATACCGTAATGTACGGTGTCCTTAAGTGAATTGTAGAACATCGTAAGGTACGGTGTACTTAAGTAGAATACGAAATGTGGTAAGGTACCACACGCTTAAGTGATTTTGGCATATTATAAGATATGGGCCATATACACTTGAGTGAGCTTTTTAGCTTGCAGCCCACACAAGTGGTTCTATAAGTAGAACCCTTGTGTAGAAGCATGATAACACTTGCAATTTGATCCGCTATCGCACACGGGTCAAAACGAGTAATAATATATATAGTAAACGGAAAGCGACACCTCGAGTATCGTATCGTAAGGACTCTTGACAAATTAACCAAGTATGAAAACAAAATATGGGGGTTTCAATTCGATTTAGAATAAGTGATTATGAAAAGTGATTATAAAATAAGCTGACACGAACCAACCTACTGCATCATCTTCCGACTTATCATTGATTCTTATAAAATTCCAAATCCCTAACGGGTCTGCTCCTATTCGATTACAATTACCATTAACAAGCGTAAAGGAAATTATGCGAGTAATATTCCCAAATTCCGAATTAAGCAAACAGATTAAAAACTATTGCGAATTAAGCAGACGCAACTTGATCGTTCGTGATAAAATAAAAGCTATGTTAACACGAAATTGATTCGGGATCATCATTCATCAATCGAATTTAAGGATTCTATCCTATAGCAACAATTAGATTAAACAAATAATTGGAATTATAAGAAGAATTCAAAGGAAACAAATTGGAATTAATAAAAACCTCAAAGCGAATTCTGAATTACAGCAGGTTGATTCAAAAGGGATTAGTTCTCCATAGTCATCTTGCTAGCTCTCAAAAAAATCGTACATGAATAGAAAAACGTAACCCTGTTTTTGGCTGCCTAACCTAGGTAAAAACACCCAAACCCGTTTCACAACTCAACCGGGTCAAATGTACGATCCAAACCCAATACAACTAACCCAAACAAAGTAAAAAAATAATGTAGCAGCTTCAATGAAATTTCTGGCCCTGCTACAGTCTGATTCAGCTCTCGACTTCTGAACAAATGTTGTAGATCTTTTTCTTAGCTTTCCATCGACTAGTAGCGCGTCTCAATCCGATACTCCTAGCTCAAGATATGATTTTTCTCGCGAAAGCTGCTAATGCTGAAAATTAAATACGAAAATTAAATAAGTGCAAAAATAAAATAAATTATGAAAACACATTAAAACATAAAAATAATCAAAACAAACCGAAGAAATGCTTAAGTACAAATATGGAAGAACGTGCATCAAAATGCACTGATCAAATTCCCCCACACTTGAACTTTTGCACTCCGAGCAAAGTGAAAAACAAAACAAAACACAGACACATCAACGGTTACTCATTCTAGGCTACAAGTCATCTTCGGTTAAGTTTGCTTCGATAGGTACTAATCTTGCACACTAAGGACATTGTAAGAACACTAATCCACAGTTATGCATACATAAACCTCCTGAATACACAAATCAACTCGAATCATGTTATTATATTAAAGCCTAACTTACTCATCCTTCTTTGGCTCTTTTTCGTTCAGGCGCAATCACATTAAGCTCGTTATCTCAACACACTCATAGCAAGGCGACCGGTTAGTGACTCTGATCCTTTTCCGCACGGGGTTCTGGTACTTAAGTGGCATAACCCTTTGCTTACTCAATTGTAGTTGCGGGGGATCAGACCGTAATCCGCCCTACCAAGTTCAGCACCAGAACCCGCTGAACCAACTACAAAAGAGTCTTATTTCCAACTTTTTTTGAAGGTTCCACAACCGTTGGGTTAAGTGACCGTGTGAGGGTCACCAAACTTAGAAGGTGCATTCCTTTATTTATTTTTCTCTTTTTTTTCTTTTCGGAACACTCACTTATATTCATCGGCTTCCCTGCGTAGAGTGTGTGTGAGATGATGCTGACTGCTGAAATAAACTACTCAAGAGCTGTCAGAGGATGAGAATGTAAGGCTAAAACATAATAAAAATTCAACTCAATTTCCATATGCATGAGACTTACGGTGTTAAGACGATACCAATCTTGTGAATTTTTCCCAAGTCTCCGCAAACTAATCTCAAATTAGTCAGTCTATAGCCTAAAACTTTCAAGAAGATGCATTTTTTTTAGCAACTAAAAACCAAAAACAGAGAAAAACTGAAAAAACAAAATAAACAAAACAAAACAAATAAATGATTCCCTCCCCCACACTTAAAACATACATTGTCCTCAATGAAATACCATAAATATAAAATAAGAGTGGGAGAAAGGAAAGAACACACCCGAGGAGTCAAGGCGGATAAGTGATTACATAAGCAGCCTTTTCCAAAGAGAGTTCTTTTGCAGTCTCTTCTTCCAAAGTCGGGTTCTCATGTAGTAGCTTTGGGTAGTGTCCATTGACCTTGAAATTTTGATTAGTGCATTCGCCTTGTATTCCAGGATCAAAGAAGAATCTTTGATAAGTAAAAGTGTTGAATGGGCGCGTGAAAGTGATCTCCTTTTTCACAATATCAAGAATCAAAGGATTACGGGGCTTCCTCACTACTTTTATTTCATATTTAAGTGAGATTCTATGCATACATATGGATGGGCTAAGATCACGAGTGTCAGCCCAGGTCCATCCAATTCCCTTCTTATATTTTTGCTTAAGTTGAAGCTTTGATGAATAATATGAATCCTCAGTAAGTGGTTTAGGCTCTAAAGAATGTGGTTGTTTAATGCATGGTATGTTTGGGGCAACCAGAATGTCAAGAGCTTCATCCAAATAAACAACTTCGTTTATACTATCACCCTGCAAGGCAGCATCAATCTCAGCACAAACAACACAAAGGTTAGTGTTAGTACAATCATCACATGAATAAATATCATCAAACTCAGATAGAGATGGAAAATCAGCTGAAAACAAATCAGAATAAGCTTCATCAACAACTTCAGAAAGCAACTCTATTTGAAAAACAGAATGCTCTTCCTCGTCAATCTTCTTATTTTCCAATACTCTTTGTGGGAAAGGGATTGATGATACATACTTTTTTCCAACCTCGACAATAATAGGATGTTTTGGTTCTGTAACTTTTTTGGATCTCGAGGAAATTGCACTCAGATTAGAGTCTTTTGGATTAACTATTGTTTGGACATGTAGTTGGTTTGATCCTTGAGCTTGTTGTATGGCATTCATTGAAGTGGCAAGTTGTCCAATTTTTGTTTGCAAAGTCTGAATACTAGAATCTGTTCGTTGTTGAAATTGGAGACTATTTACAACCATTTGCTTGACAAGTTCCTCTAGTGAAGGTTCAGAAGGTGGAAAGGTGGTTACTTGTGGAGGGTTATATGGTGGTGGTGATGGTGGAATGGGTAGCATCAATTGTTTCACTAAAGAGGTAAGTTCATCAATTCTGGTTTCTAGAGCCTTGTTGGAAGAAGAAACCTGAATCTCATTCACACATTTTGCTTGGACCACAAAATTATCCCTTGTTATGAGTTGTTGGGAGTTAAGTGACATGTTCTCAATCAAAGATTTTGCAGTAACAGGATACTCAATACATAAAGCATTATAATTAACATCAGGGGCAACAAGTTCTCTGAGAGTTCTTTGGTCATCCATGTTAAACTCAATAGAAAAAAATCAACAAACAATGAGAAAACACAACTAATTCAGCAATGCAGCAACAAATAGGAAAATATCGACAATGTCCCTATTAAGTAAAAACAATCGAAATATGAAAAAAAAAACGATTAAAAAAATACCAAAAAATACAAAAACACAAAAATTAATCTAATAACGTCAATTACGAATTTTGAGAATTTTTGCGGAATTTTCTGAAACTACCAAAACAGAAATAAAATCATAAAAAATAGAAAAATAAGGAATTTCGGTTTTTTAGGGCGGCATCCATTATTTATTCCATAAATAGAGGCTTTTGATTATTGATTTTTTCCTAATGAATCGATAAAAAATTGGAATAATCTGAGACAATTTGTTTAAAAACAGATTTTTTTATCCTAAACCGCAAAAAGACCAAGACACAAGAAGTTTAGAGAAAAAAATGCTAAAACACAATACCTAAAATTATAATAATGGTTAAGATCTACAAGAGTCCCGGCAACGGCGCCAATTTGATCCGTTGTCGCACACGGGTCAAAACGAGTAATAATATATATAGTAAACGGAAAGCGACACCTCGAGTATCGTATCGCAAGGACTCTTAACAAATTAACCAAGTATGAAAACAAAATATGGGGGTTTCAATTCGATTTAGAATAAGTGATTATGAAAAGTGATTATAAAATAAGCTGACACGAACCAACCTACTGCATCATCTTCCGACTTATCATTGATTCTTATAAAATTCCAAATCCCTAATGGGTCTGCTCCTATTTGATTGCAATTACCATTAACAAGCGTAAAAGAAATTATGCGAGTAATATTCTCAAATTCCGGATTAAGCAAACGGATTAAAAACTATTGCGAATTAAGCAGACGCAACTTTATCGTTCGTGATAAAATAAAAGTTATGTTAACATGAAATTGATTCGGGATCATCATTCATCAATCGAATTTAAGGATTCTATCCTATAGCAACAATTAGATTAAGCAAATAATTGGAATTATAAGAAGAATTCAAAGGAAACAAATTGGAATTAATAAAAACCTCAAAGCGGATTCTGAATTACAGCAGGTTGATTCAAAAGGGATTAGTTCTCCATAGTCATCTTGCTAGCTCTCAAAAAAATCGTACATGAACAGAAAAATGTAACCCTATTTTTGGCTGCCTAACCTAGGTAAAAACACCCAAACCCGTTTCACAACTCAACCGGGTCAAATGTACGATCCAGACCCAATACAACTAACCCAAACAAAATAAAAAAATAATACAGCAGCTTCAACGAAATTTCTGGCTCTGCTACAGTCTGATTCAGCTCTCGACTTCTGAACAAAAGATGCATGATCAAACAAATGAAAATAATCTCCATTTGAACCCATTACTCCCATTATCAAGTACTAATCTTAACACTAGACCAAAGTCCTAAACACTAGACCAAAATCCGGGATATCAAAGTTATTTTACTAAGTGATCCTTAAAATTGCCGATTAAGGCTAACACTGGTCCTTTTGAACCTAAAACATAATTCATAACAATCACTTCTTGTTAAAGCTAAACATTGGTTCTACTTGAACTTTAACTCATGAACACTCAACACTGCCTAATCACAAGGAGGTTAACAATTCAATCAACAATAATCAATCATAATCATTTTCTAATTAAATAATCACTTAACATAATGAATTATGTTGAGGAATCGAAACCTCTACAAAAAATTGTTCAAAAGATCACAAATCGGTCAACAACATGGCTGAGGGTTGGCCCGTCATGACTCAAATGATCGTCGCCCTCTCGGGGAGATACACCTGTCATGACTGTCGGTGTGGGGGAATACCGCTTGTCATTAGGCGCTGATGATTCAACCATTATATTTGTGACACTCATCATCTCTAACAATCTGATATCTTATCCCATGATGCAGTGATGGTTGGACCACCACTTAGGTGACACATGTCACCACTGCAGAATGGAATTTTCTGCTTTTTCTTAATGGAAACAAATTCAGACCTCAAATTTTCTTCCAATTCAGTTAAGATAAAAATTTAGAATTCGATTTACACAATTAAACAACCTATTTCAAATCAAGGAATATCAATCTAACACATCACATCAAATTTCATGCTTTCTTCATAATACCATAACATAACATATGAATATCAACAAATCAATTTTCACAGCATAGATTCACACAAATTTCACATTAATAACGATAAATCAGCATCAATAACATGAAATAAAATTCACAATAAACACAATTTTTGAGGTTTTTCACGAACCTCTCACAGTTCAATCGACAATGTCATAAAGGAGAAAAGGGGCAGGGGGATTCCCCACTATCCCTTAAGTTTATCACCATTATAAAATAATCTCCCCCTTACCTAATTAAGCTGAAACCTTCAAGTTCTTGATGATGGAAGTTCCTAATCCTTGAAATTTTCTTTTATAGGGTTGCCTTAACTCTTCTCCTTGTTTTTGCTCTACTGACACGTTATAAACTTTCCTCACCCTTCTATAAAATTAGGTTTTATTTTTATTTTAATTATTCTTACTAAATTCCCTTATTTTACTCATTTCCATTATTTAGCCCAATATTTCTAAATAATCACAATCCTTCCTATTTCTTATTTATATTTTATTTTATATAATAACCTCTTATTTTATTTTAATAATAACAACACAATAAATCACAAAGCACGCCAAAATTCCAAATAAAACTCTAATAAAATTCTAATGATTCTAATAAAAAAATTGGGGTGTTACAAATCTCATACACTTACAAAATTCTCATCCTCGAAAATTCACCTGATAAAACAACTCTGGCTCTCTAGCTTCCATTCCATGTTATATCTACATGTTTGCTGGTGGTGCAATTTCTTGGCTCAGTGCCAAGAAAACTATTATAGCTTCATCCACCATGGTAGCAGGATTTATAACATATTTTGAGGCATCAAACCATATGATTTAGCTGAGAAACCTTGTCATTAGGCTAAAAACTATAGAAGGAATTGGAAAACCATTTAAGTTACACTGTGACAGTAAATCAGTCGCCATATACTCCAACAATAATAGGAGTTCGACCAAGTCAAAACATATTGACATTAAGTTCCTAGTTGTTAAGGAAAGGGTACAAAATGAACAAATTTTCATAGAACTCTTAGGTACAATCTCCCTAATAGAAGATCCTCTTGCAAAAGGTATTCCACCCAAGGTCTTTCATGATCACACTGTTCATATGGGTGTTTTACAGTTTGAGGAATCTTTAGTTTAGTAGGAGTTAGTCATTTGTGAATTTTATGTTCTATGTTTGATATTATGTATGCATACTCTAGTTTTGAATATTTTGGTTTATAAAGTTTGACATTCGACTATTTACATTTTGTACAATAAGGTTATTGAATGATCTCACTAAAGTATAGTATGATCGGTTGAAAATCGACATGTACATGCGATATTCTTGTGATTTTCATGATACACATTTCATGATGGATCTATGTCATTTAGTTATGTCACTATTGATAATCACTCATGGGGCTTTAGCTATGATCAATATAACGAAAATAACTTTAGTTATGTATATTGGAATGACTAACGGACGAGATAATTTGGATATGATTGAAGTATATAATGGCAAAATTTGAGCTCATAAAGTCTAACAAGTGTGTAAAGTTACATATGTGACCAGTGGGAGATTGTTAGAATTTCGGGTCACAAATATAATATTACATGTGTTAGACCCATTATTTAATTAGCCAAAAATAAAATGGTCTAATTGATATTAAGTTTATGGCTAAGGGGATATATGTCATGAAAGGTTATTATGTAGATACATAAGTCAATATCCATTTTGATGGGGGGCCAAATAAGAATATTGAAAACTAAGAAATAACCATAGGGTTATTTATATGGGTTATGATCCCCATTTGTAGACAAATCAAAATACACAGTTTGTAAGTATTCTCTCTTCATCCCCATCATAAGAGATTCAATGAACCTTAATGAACTCTAGGAAGATCACATATCCACAAACCTTCAACGATTTCATTCTCTGAATGAATTCTTTTATGGGTTTAAGAGATGTGAGTCAATGACATATTTGACTCATAGAGATTAATTTAGAGTTATATTCTCACTTTCTATATCGACATAAATCTTAAAGTTATAAACAAATCCAACCTGTCATGCCTACAACATATATCCTCATGGGTTACTGGGATATGCTTGGGATGTCATGTTTTATCCAGAGGAAGCAATGAACAATCAAATACTCCCTCCGCTTGTATTATAAGTTGTTTTGACACTCTTATAAATATTAATAAATATAATCATTGTTGTATGAAAATGACAAGTTATAATTCTTTTTACAATATCATTTTTTATTATTCTTTATTAATGGTAGAAGAAAGATAAATTCAAAATAATTGAAAAAGATTTTTTTATAAAAAATATAATAAAAAATGATATTAATAATTTATTAATATTATAAAATGATTAATAATTTAATATAATCCATTTTCTCAAAATGACATAATAAAACGCACATTGAAATATATAATTTATTGCAGTTTTGCTATGTTGACACTGCAAACATACACTACACAGTATCTCTCCTGTCCATTTGTACTAAAAAAATTAATTAAATAGTCATACCATCTCTCTCTTTGTTTACATATTTAGTGGGACCAAATTTTATTATACAATCTCTCTCTCTAAGAAAAACACAATGGTAAAACAACATTAATGCGGTGTAAAAAGTTGGTTAATGGGGTTTAAAATTTGGTTAATATAGATTAAGACATCAAAACAAAGAAAAATTACAAAACAAAGTTGGTTAATGCAATCCAAGAATTTGGTTAATGGCGATTAAAGTTTGGTTAAGATAAACTCAGACATTAAAACACATAAAAATTGGTAAAGCAAAACTGCTTAATGCAATGTAAGAAGTTGGTTAATGGCATTTAAAGTTTGGTTAATACACACTCAAACATCAAAACACAGAAAAATTGGAAAACAAAGGTGGTTAATGAAGTACAAGAACTTGGTTAATGACATTTAAAGTTTGGTTAATATAGACCCAGACATCAAAACATATCAAAACTAGTAAATCAAAGGTGATTAATGCAATTCAATTTTTTGGTTAATAGTGCTTGAATGTTGAATAATACATACACATACATCATGCAAATAAACATTACATAGACATACATATAAATAACATATATCAGTTCCCTTTACAACGTGCACATAAACAAAACATACCCATAAATTGTCAACAAATTGAGCCAAATTCTGCACTACAACATCTTTTTTCAAATTCTACACTACAACCCAAATTCAAATTCTAAACAAAATATTATTGATTTACAAACTCATCGTAGTCCTTTTCCCACCCTTCCTTGGTTGCTAACAAATTTTGTTAACTTTCTGATTATGCAGTGCTTAAGCAATAAAGAACTCAAGCTGATAACAAAATAAACCAAATTGAAAACCAAAATCAGTACCAAAGTAAAGGAAATTTCTTAAACCAAACCAAAATGAAACAACATAATCAGTAAAATAATATATCCACGTCGAAAAATACTTCAACACCATGTCCTTCAAGATTCCCATTTCAAGTATTATCGGGAAGAAGGCAGAAAGCAAAACATGAAAACATCTAACCTTGTTGAGAGAGGAGAGTTTTTGCACCACTTTGTGTTTCGTTGAGAGGAAGAATATCCTGCGAATTCGTTTGTTGAAAAAGGAAGAACACCGTTGCAAATTTGTTTGGTTAGAGAGGAAGAACAATGTCGTCGGGTTGAGAAAGGAAAAAGGCTTTGCGAATTTGTTTATTAAGAAAGGAAAAGTGTCGCTGTAAATTTGTTATTTGAGAGGAGAAAAGCATCACTGCTGTAACTTGGTGGGAGAGAGGTGATGAGTTGATGATAGAGGAAAGAGTTATGAATCTGAAATAGAAGCTCTCTTTTAGGAATCATAACACTTAGTTTATATTGAACAAATTTCCCTTATTTTTAACTAAATTACATAAAAACTAGTATTTAATAAAGTATATACGATGTAGAGTAAAAATGAGTGTCAAGATATCATTTATGTTATTAATGTATGTGATATGAGTTATTATTTACATATTTATTTATGTTTTACTATTCATATTTTCTCAAAACAACTTAAATTTCATTTAATAAATACTCGTACTATACATATACATGTTTGGTTTTCTTTTTACAATTTAAGATTTTTTTAATGTAAATAATAAGCTTATGGATTATTCTCAATCCTTATATGGTGGAAGAAATATGATATCTGTCACGGACATACAAATCTCTCTCAATTAGAATGTTGTGGTGACAGGGCATGATTTGTAGTACTACTTTATAAATATTTGTAATGTAGTAATAGTTAATTAGAAAAATCTTGTCGTATATCAAATCACAAGAGGAAATCATGTGCAAGGGATATGATGGATTTTAGATAGGAATGGACAAGATGAACCGGCCTGATCTAAATCCGACAAGCCCGTAAGAAAAATGAAGACAATGTGTGGGTATGGGTCAATTTTTGGTTTACAAGGGTGAGAGTTTGTGGATCTGCATGGTTACACCAGGACAAATTCAGTGATGTAGTTTGAATCCATTTGAACTCGGACCCATCAAAGAGAGACACATTTTACCATTATTTTTCTCATATGTTGTTTAACACAAAAGGTTTTTGACTCTAACCTAGTTTCATTTATCCTTACTTAATTCTCTCTCTAAAATCGTTGCCTCTCTTTTTCTTTGTATAAAATTCCAGACAAAAATAATTCTCAAATTTCCATCTTCCTTTCATCTTGCATTATCTTGCTATAATATCATTCTTTTATTTAAAGGTTTATCTCTAGTTTGGTTCACTAATTATTGTACCACAAATTTTAATCTCTTTTGTATCAAATCCAGTCTTTGCATTAGATCTAGCTTGTATTAAATTTGATTTACAAGATGTTCACCTTTTTGTTTTCGTCGTTTTTCTTTTTGTTCTATTTTTACTCTATTTTTTATCAATAAACCATAAAAAAGAAGACCATGGTTGCTTCAAAAATTTATATTGAAGAATTTTTTATTTGGTATTTTCATTTGATATGATGTTATTCTTAACACTGTGTTTGAATTTCTAGATGTTTTTTTTGTTTATATTGATTGATTCAGATCAAATTCGCATTAACCCGTCCAATGGAACTAAAAACCACTCCAACCAACAACCGACTTAATCGTCAACATCAATGGACGAAATTGGTATGTGTTTTTTTACATGGGGGTTCATTCGGATTGACAATTTTGGGTCCGAACTCACCGATAACCCTTTGATGTCCACCCATAGTTTTTGACATGTCTCTAAATTATGAAATGTAAAACCTAATTATAAGGAAAAAGACAAAACGTTCATTTCTTTATTATTTTATTAATACTTTTAATGTTATCTTAAAAAAAACTAAATTTAAAAATAAATTTGAATTAATTAATAACTTATTTTAGAGCGAGTTAATTAAAAAAGTGAGAATTATTATTAATAAAGATGATCATAATATCATTTTTAAAGTATTTGTATTAGATTATGAATTATATTTATAAAATATAAAATAAAACTCTTACTTAACTGATACATAAATAATTCATTTTAAGATCACTGACTATTAAAGAGAGAGAGAGGTATGTTGGTGTTAAAATGTGTGTATCTTGATGTATTCTTCATACCAACCTTTTATAACAAGGTTATATAATTTTAGGGATCTAGAACCTTCTACCTTGTTAAGTTATAAAAAAGAATACATGTGTTACGTGTTTGTGGTTACGTGACCCATCAGTCTTGCTTGAGTCATTTGATATGATCAGGTGTCCTTCTAGGACATGTCTACCACATGTCTCACAAAATAAGAAGCTTCTTGTGTGTTACAACTAAGAAGTTGTCATTATGGTAATGACACCATTACACAATGATAATTTAATTTAACAGTCTTTAGACTCTTTGATCATTGTAGTTTTTGGAACTCCTTATGTTGGGTGGGATCATAGTCGTACATGCCTTGCGATAGGTTCAGAATATTAGTCACCTAAAGGGTTCACCATGAGGTGTCTTATTTGCATCATCTTTAAGTGTCTTCCCGGCCTAAAAATGGTATTAAGAGTAACATAACTTGTCACATTGGCCCGTTCTTGCTGAAAAGTCTACCAAACTTCCTCAATGTCGATTCTCCAAACCAGTTATGCACCTAATTAACTCTTCTTGCGTACCTCCTCTTTTATGATCTGGATTCACCTCCTTACCAAGAATCTGCTAGCTATCTTATTGATGGCGTGTCTAGGTTGATGATCATCCTTCTTATTATGTTGGTATTTGTCATTCCTTCTTGGTGACCTTGGCCTAGTCTATTTGTTCCGATCCTAAGATGTGTAAGAACAAAAATTGTTCTACAACAGATTCCTTGATTTTGATGATAACAAAGGATGAAACCAAAAATGGCACCCTAACGAAAAGTTTCTAAGTGTGCAGGATTCTAAAGAAAGAAGGAAGAAATCTGATGATGTCATCAGATACAGAACCAGATCAGATACAAATTATCAAATGATCAGAAGCATCTGAAGTGGAGACACGTTCAAGAAAGTCTAACTCTGAGCAAAACAGCAAAGTATCAGAAGCATCTGAACAAGAAGTAAGCTCTAGATGTTCTGACTCTGAACAACGCTATCTCTAACTTCCAGAAGTTATCAGCGCTATCTGAAGAAACTATCTGAACTCACAAGAGATCAACATCAGAAGCAAGATTCCAAGATTCTCCACAAACACAAATACTCTGATCATGGAATTGCTAATCATGGAAGAGTAACGTTAAAGTCAAGTAAAGATTTGCAAATGGTTTTCCTAATTGAGAAAGAGACGTTAATCTCCAATTTCAATAAAGAAGATACTACTTGTGGTAAGTAGTCATTTCAAGGAGAGAAAGTTATCCTGCAGAAGCTATTTAAGTGATAGCGTAAATTCATTTTAATATCCACCAGTCTCAACTACTACTTCAACTGATATATAAAATGGGCTGCAATCTACATTGAAGATTTACAACACATACAAGCAAAAATTATACTGAAACATCAACGCACAAGAAAACATTCTTGCTCTCTAAATCTTCACGAAGCTTTTGCTTATAACGTGAAAAACTCTTGTTCTTAATACTGTAATATTTGCTTTCTTAGAAGCACTCTAGATTACATAAATCTTTCATCTATTGTTTGTTGATTTCCTCAAGTGACTCTGTGTAGTCTGTATACTTGAGAGGACTAAGAGATTTTTCTCTTAGACGTTGTTTGTAATCTTTCAAGATTAGTGGATTAAGTCCTTGTTGAAGGCGAAATCACCTCGGCCGGGTGGACTGGAGTAGCTTTGTGTTATAAGCGAACCAGTATAAAATCCTTGTGTGATTTTCCTTTTGAAAAGCGCTTATTTTTCAAAACAATTCAAACCCCCCCTTTCTTGTTTTTTCTCACCTTCAAGATGAACCTTCTTTTGGCCAAGACCCGTCAATGTATATTATCTTAAGTATCCTCTATAGATATATTTCTCGATCTCCCAATTTTATTGAAAGAAATTATCAATGTCATGGCCTTTCACCCAATGATAAGCATAACATATATTACTATCTGGGTCCATTTAGCCCTATAATTTAGCTGGTTCATCTATTAACTTTGTGTGGAAGATTTCTTTCAAAATTTGACTTCTATGAATGTTTATCTTGATAATTGGGAAGTCATAAGGCCTTATGTTGTTTGACATGTAGTTCAATCTGTTCTTTGCATGTAGATTATCTTTGTCTTTGAGAATTGTTCTAATCTGGGGCATTTTCTTTAGTGTATTTACTTATTTTCTCAATGTTTCCCCTTTATCATTTTATATAAAATATGCCTCTCTTCACGAACACTTGTGGGCAAAAGACTCGTAGAAATGTTAAACGTCTACTCTGCTCTCAAATGCTCCCACTAATATTTTTTGATTAGGGGTTAGAAACCCCAATTGTAGCCTCATTGAATTAGACTAGGTATTTTTTTAAGATTTCAAAGTTACCATCAAATACATTGAATATATTGATTACTGTTTTCTTTTGAGGCGTCAAATTTTGTCCATAATATTCTAAATTACGACAAAGGCCTCACTTTATTTTGGTGGAAATATTGATTCTTCCATCTCATTTGTTGGATATAGGGGTGGACATAAACCGCCCACCCAGCCCAACCCGGTGAAACCCGGAAAAAAAAAGGAATTTGGGCGAGTTGGATCGGGCCAACGGGTCAAACTGGTTACCAAACCGGGTTACAGGGGTTCAAAAGAACGGGCCAGGTACCAAAAATGGACCCACGGGTACCCAGACCCGCCCATCTACGAAACACAGCGTTTTGTCATAGATTCCTCTTGTTCTCACTTCTCTCACTCTCGTTTTTCCTTCCCATATTCTCTCACTCTCTCGTTCCCTCACTCCTCTCGTTCCCAGATCTTTCACTCTTTCATTCCAGTTACAATGTGATTAATTGTTTCCTTCTCATATTCTCTATTGTTTTCACACACTCTCCGTTCTATCACTCTTAGTTAAGATTTTTTAATTAGGGTTTCTGAATCTAAGGTTTTTAATTTAGGGTTTATGATGATTGTTGTTGTTACAGGTGATTAAAGGCTTTGGACCAGTTCTCTCACTCTACGGGTGATTAGAGTTTGTGTTTTTTTGCTTATATTGTTGTTGTTTCGATGAATCTCTTTGTTCTCTCTAACTCTCTAACTTAAAAACTTGATTTGTGCATAATATTTGATTAGTTTGGGTTGATCTTTGGAAACTGGAATGTGACTTTTGCTACCCCATCATGAACCGTGATTTTTGGAACTTAGGTAAAGACACAACTCATGATTTTGCTCTGTTTTCACTTTGTTCCTTCATCTCTTTCCCGCAACATAAGCTATTATACATTATGCTTTATTAGTTGTTTGAAATATTGAGTTTTATATCGATTTCTTTTTTGGTTTATGTTAGAAATATTGAGTTTTATGTCAGTTTTTTTTCCTGCTATGTTATCTGATATTTCATGTATCCGATTTTCTACGATCCGCTATTAATAACAATTAAACTGGTTGTAGTTGCAGGTGATATTTCAGTTCTCATATCAGTGGCTAGTCTTGCCTTGGCAAATTAAACAAATAAGGTATCATAGTCTTACATGTTTCTACCAAAAGTCTTACATGTTTCTTTTTAATTCTTAATAAACTCATATGATTGAAAACAATTTAAGTCTTACTCATTACTTCATATGGTGTATTGGTTACCCACTTCCATCAAGTTGTCCATGAGAAAGGAGGTGTGTCATGTATTATTGTGTGCAAAATAGGTTTTAAAATAGTGCAATATTATAACCCTTCCATTAATTGTTTATAAATTTTACATTATATATTGATATTTAGTGTAGAAATAGTGCAGTATAAACTAACTGTACTATTATTGTTTATAAATAATCCATATTAGGAATTTTAATAGTCCATATTTATAAAATAGTCCATATTTATAAAATTAATTAAGCTGTCCATGAGAAAGGAGGTGTGTCATGTATTATTGTAACAAGTCCAACACATTGCAGTTAAAACAAAATTTGGTATAACATAGATCATAAGTTTTTTAGCATGGTATGTTGTTGTTGCTTATGTTCTAGTTTAGGGCATACCAAATGTATGGTATATTGTTGTTGCTTATGTGCTAGTTTAGTGCTACCAAATGATGACACTTTTAATGCTACCTTTTGTTTCTCTATCACATTGTCCTCTAATATCATCTTGAAATTGAATTTTTCTGAATACCATTTGAAACTGAATTGTATGCAAAATAGGTTTTAAAATAGTGTCGTATTATAACCCTTCCATTAATTGTTTGTAAATTTTACATTATATATTGATATTTAGTGCAGTAATAGTGCAGTATAAACTAACTGTACTATTATTGTTTATAAATAATCCATATTAGGAATTTTAATAGTCCATATTTATAAAATAGTCCATATTTATAAAATTTATTAAGTTGTCCATGAGAAAGGAGGTGTGCCATGTATTATTGTAACAAGTCCAACACATTGCAGTTAAAACAAAATTTGGTATAACAGAGAATCATAAGTTTTTTAGCATGGTATGTTGTTGTTGCTTATGTTCTAGTTTAGTGCATACCAAATGTATGGTATATTGTTGTTGCTTATGTGCTAGTTTAGTGCTACCAAATGATGACACTTTTAATGCTACCTTTTGTTTCTCTATTACATTGTCCCCTAATATCATCTTGAAACTGAATTTTTCTGAATACCATTTGAAACTGAATTGTATGCAAAATAGGTTTTAAAATATTGCAGTATTATAACCCTTCCATTAATTGTTTATAAATTTTACATTATATATTGATATTTAATGCTGTAATAGTGCAGTATAAACTAACTGTACTATTTTTGTTTATAAATAATCCATATTAGAAATTTTAATAGTCCATATTTATAAAATAGTCCATATTTATAAAATTCATTACTGGAAGGGTTATGTTACTGCACTATTTTAATATTTGAATAGTGCAGTCTATATTTTACATTATATATAAAATTCATTAATTCCTATTTCATTAACTTTTTAAATATTGATATATTGATAAAATTCATGCAACTAATTCCATAGGATAAGGCTTGATTTATTATTATTTTGGTCTTCATTACTCATTTTACAATATGGCTTTGATTATTCTCATTGCATATTAGTTTTAATGGATCATGCTAATTCTGCTATTTAATGTATATTGTGAGGATACTGTCAGCATTAGCGAAGTAGTAAAATGTGTCATTATCAGCTATTTGATTATCTTTCTGTGATGGTTTGTTGATTATGGCTCCTTCATTTTCCAATGATGGATCAACCTAATCAAACTATACCTACTAAATATGTCATGAATGAAGTTGGTTCAGCAGCAACAACTGAAGTTGTTATACCAAAATTAGTTAATACCCAACCTACAAAGAAGAGGAAAGCTAGTGAAAGTGGTTCTAGGCAATCATCTGCTTGTTGGGAGCACTTTATTAGATTACCAGATGACTTACTTGATACACCAACTGCAACTTGTAAACACTGCCACAAAAAATACCTATGTGACCCTAGGACTCATGGCACCACCAACATGAACCATCATATTTTAAAATGTGCAAAGAAGCCTAGAACCACTGATCCCACTGTAACACCCCAAAATTTGCCCTCCTCATTCATGCATTCATTTAGCATTTCATATTGCATTTCATCATGTCAATCAGAATTAGATCCAAAAAAAAAAAAAACGAACGAAAAAAAAAAAAATATATATATATATATATATATATATATATATATATATATATATATAATTTTTTACAAAAATAAAAATAAAAAATAAAAAATTTTAATTAATTAATTAATTAATTAAATAATTAAATAAATAAAATATAGTAAAAAATTTTGGACTTGGGTCTCTCTCATTTGAGCCCACAAAACCATGAAATTCAGTCTATAAATACCAACGCTTCACTTGAGAGAACAGAGAACAAAAAGGGGGATTTTGAAGAGAAGCAAAATACTCTGAGGTTTCCTTGGAACAAAACCCTGAGGAAAAAGATAGTGAGAGAAGACCTAACGGAGTTCAGAGCAGCCTCCAAACCCCGAAGGGAACTCAGCTACACAGAATCGCCTCTGCCTCACATAAACCCTGAAGATTGTTTTGTAAACCTCACGGGTGCAACTCAATTTCAATCAAGCTCTCCAATCAGGTTTGCCTTTATTCCCATTACCTTTTGCTTTGAAGTTGAATACTCTGAATGTATGAGGTATGATGGATGAATTTCATTAGGTTTTTCGCCCATGGTTTTAATATGTATATGAATGTATAAACAATGCCTTGAATGTTTAACCGTTTAATTTTTGAGTGTATGCCACAGGGTTTGAGGTTTCTGAAACCATACTGTTATTCATGAAAAAAATGCTTATGGTGTTTCACTAACCCTTTTGTTGAGTTTTTGTGAGGGCTCACATGACTTTTGCAGGGATAACTTGCGTGGTTTCCCACTTTATTTGTGGGATAACCCCTGAAGGTTCATTCTGATTACCTGTACTGACCCACTTTCTTTGATGATGTTAGCTTGGAAGGATCTCAGGGTTTCCCATTCCTCTAATTGTTGTTACTTCGGATCTTTATCCGCGTGGTACTTTTACATTTTTCCCGCATTTTACTGCTTTCCTAGCTGGAAGACCTCGATAGGAGGCAACGTTTGAGCCCCTTGGTGGCATTTTACTTTGAGATACATGTTTTGTGTTTTGTATTCATATCCCTGCAGGTAGCGCGGTTCCTTCGTCAAGGACTGCCTTTTTTCCCTCGAGCATCCCAAACCCTAAAACCCAAAGCAACACGTTAACTCATTCTACTACAGGCGAGTAAGTCTCCAAAGGTCGAGCATCCGGTAGATTGCGTAGTGACGTCGTTCGCCCAAAACTCAATCCATAACCCCGTAGTTAGCCGAACTACGTTTTGCTCTGATTCTCAGGCCAGATGAGATACGTAGGCATAAGACGCGATGTCTTAGCGAGCACACATCCCCCCAACCCATAGGTCAGCCGAGCTACGAAGACTCTGATTCTCATATTCAGATGAGATACGTATGCAGTGGATGCGACATCTGCGCGAGTCATTTTCATTTAACCCTTTTTTTTGGTAAACAGCACAAGATAAACCCACACCCTTTAGACAAAAACTACAAAAGTGGATCCCGTAGAGTACTACGGATGCGTAGGGGTGCTAATACCTTCCCTTCGCATAACCGACTCCCGAACCCAAGATTTGGTTGCGAGACCCCGTCTTGTCCTTTCCTTTTTCAGGTTTACTTCGAGCGTTTCCTTTCCCTCCCTTGGGATAAATAACGCACGGTGGCGACTCTTCTGTCTTTTTCTTTCGCCGGTTGTTTTTTTTTCGCACTGTATTTTTCAGGTTGCGACACCCACCCAAACTATTCTTACATACCCCTCTGTAGAAGGATCTAGTTTGGGTCATGTTAGCTCCAAATTTGACAAGCAAGCTTGTAGAAAAGCTTTGTCAATTTTTGTGGCTCTAGATGAACAACCATTTAGTGCAGTTGAGGGGGAAGGTTTTAAGTACTATTCTAAAGTAATGCAACCCCAATTTACTCTCCCATCTAGGCGTACAGTAGCTAGAGACTGTTTTCAGCTACACTTGGATGAGAAACAAAAACTAAAAGCCTTCTTTAAGTCCGACTGCAATAGAGTAGCACTTACCAAAATCAAAACTACTTAACCCTTACGACACACTTTGTGGATAACAAATGGAACTATCAAAAAAGAATTATAAGCTTCACAGTTATTCCAAACCACAAGGGTGACACGGTAGGTAGGAAGATTGAAGAGGTGTTAAGGGATTGGGGAATTAGGAATGTGTCTACCATAACTGTTGATAATGCAACTTCAAATGATGTAGCTGTAGCATATTTGCATAGAAAAATATCAACTACGAATGGGATGATGGGGGATGGAAAATGTTTTCATATGAGGCGTGCTGCTCACATATTGAATTTTGTGGTAAATGAGGGTTTAAAAGATAAGCATTTGTCTATTACTAGTGTTAGGGATGCTGTTAGATTTGTCAAGTCCTCACCTCATATGGCAACCAAGTTTAAAGAATGCATTGAATTTGCTGGAATAACTTGTAAAAAACTAGTATGTCTCGATGTTTCAACTCGTTAGAACGCGACATATTTGATGCTTGAGGCTGCAGAGAAGTTTCAAGCTGCTTTTGATAAGCTTGAGTATGAAGAGTCGAGCTATAGGGAGTTCTTTGGAAAAGGTAGTCCTCCTAGTAGTGATGATTGGGACATTGTTAGAGCTTTTATCTCTTTTTTAAAGTTATCTATGAAGCAACTAATGTTTTTTCCACCTCTCAAAGTGTGAGTTTGCATAGTGCTTTTCACCAAGTGTCTGCGATCTATTGTGAGCTAAAGCAAGCTACTATGAACTTGAATGGTGTTTTTGCAAGTGTGGGTGGGGACATGATGGAAAAGTATAATAGATATTGGGGGTGTGCTAGTAAGATGAACAAGTTGATTTATTTTGGAATTATTTTGGATCCAAGATACAAGTTGAGTTATATTGAGTGGACTTTTAAGGATATGTATGGAGTTGGATCTGTGTTTGCTACCGGGTTGATCAAATCTATAAAAGAGAGCTTACAAAAATTGTATGATTGGTATAAGCAAGCTTATGATCAAAATCATAATAGACAACCTCTTGGTAGTGGTGATGAAATTCTAGTTATCAGACTTTGGATGTCACACGGGTTGTTATGACATCCAATTTTGCACAGACAGGAATTATGCAGAACTTAAACGTAAGTGCAGTAAATAACACAAGTAATTGTTTACCCAGTTCAGTCCAACATGACCTACATCTGGGGGCTACCAAGCCAGGGAGGAAATCCACTATTAGTAGTATCAATTCAAAGCTAAACTCACCCGTTTACAACTTATCACTTAATCCCTACCCAATGCAATTTCAATCTTACACTAAGATCAGAGTTCCTACTCACTCCCCCTCAATCACCTCAGTGATTACTACCTTTAATCAATATTAAAGACAGGTTGAAGTCACACTTCAAACAACTCTTGATTGTGCTTCACAGCTTTAATCAAGATACACAGCACTCACGCTTAAAAGCTTTGAGCGACACAACACTTACAACTCAATGAACACCCTATGCCACAGCAATCATCTACTTGATAATGGCTTGGCTTACAAGATACGTCTAATACAAGACTCACAAAAATACAGCAGTGAAGTATGATGGACACATAAAATCTTCACGCCTCAAAATCCCCAAAACTGAATGAAGGAACGACTTCCTTTTATATTGCAGTACCTGGGCTTTTGCACTTGTATTCTCCTGAATTTAAGGTCACGCGAGTTCCCATAAATTCAATATCTAGGTTACTAACAAATAGGTTATTTGTTAGGTTCATTAAATGTAACTTGGTTGTTGATTTCCTGGTTTTTCTCTAAGCTGTTGACTTCCTGAAGAATAGCCCAAGAAAAGCTGAAACAGAAAACTGAACAACCTACAATATAGCATATGCTGTCAGGAATGAATGTCACGACATTCAGCTTGACAACAAGGTCCATATGCTGAGTTTGTTTTTCCAGAAGACAGACTGTACAATTTTGCTGACCTGTACATGACCAAAATGACCATACTACAGTAACAGCTTACATTAATAAATGTCAAAGTGTCCAATTTAACATTTACACATTTGGCCTTAAGTTAGTTCTGTTATTCTCTTGAAGAACAGACTAAGTAACATGCTGAAGTATAGCAGAACACCACTCTGTCTAATGTTCAGTATATACTGTCCATGATGAATGTCATAACATCCAGTTTGACATTCATACAGTAGGCCTTATGCCAGATCTGGTTCTTCCTTGATAACCAGACTGCAAATGAATACTGAGCTCTAACAGAACACCAACTGTTCTATTCCTCAGTAGCTGCTGACAGGAATGAATGTCACAGTCTCCAGTTTGACATTCAATAAATCCTGTATTAGCTAATCCTGCAGTAACTACTCAAGTGTGTCATGACATCAGTCAAGACATCAGAGTGCAGTTAGATATTCTAACCTACAATGCAGTCACACATACACACCATGTCATGACATCAGTCAAGACATTAGAATCCAGCTAGTGTTTTACCATATAATGCAGCCAATTAAACACCTACAAACTCCCCCTTTGGATTTTTTTTGGCTAAAACAGTTTGATCCCCATAATAGAGTTCATAGCAGCGGAAACACACATCTAGTAGGAAATAAACCTAGCTAATACACTCAGAGTGGCAGCACACTCACACTCATGGAAGTTAAATAAAAACTTCACAAGCAGCACACATACAAAGGAGCAGAAGTTACATACAGCACTTCAACTCACATCAGCTGCAGGGGAGGGAATCTGTCATGAGAGTCTGTTGTAGAGACCCACTCTGTTTGTCAGGGGTGGTTATTACTCCCCCTTTTTGTCAAAAATGTTGCCAAAGCCAACAACATAACCAGAGAACAATGACAGAGTTACAGACTTGGTTTTACTTCACAGTTTCAACCAAGTTAGCATCCACTTGATCTTGCTTCACAGCTTTGATCAAGTAATCACCCACTTCTGCTTTACAGTAGGTACCACCATATCAGATGCCATGATTTTGTTTCTGACATCCAGAACCACTCCTGCATGAACAGCATCCTTGAACTCCTGCAGGTACATTGGCCTTCTCACGGTAGGGTGTCTCCTTACCCTCTTGTAGCCACACTTGTTGCACGTAGCATAGCTATGATCTGTTGACCAATCAGAGCATAGCACCAATTGTTTAATAGGCATAGATATTAAACAATACATCCCAAACATCAGTGGTTGCTATAAGGTCTCAGAGACACATATTCCCAGTTTGCTCCTTAAGTTTTCAAACTGAGTAGCATCCAGAGCCTTTGTAAATATGTCAGCCAGTTGAAGGTCTGTGGCTACATGTTCCAAAGTGATCACCTTGTCTTCCACCAGATCTCTGATGAAGTGGTGCCTAATGTCAATATGTTTGGTCCTGCTGTGTTGGATGGGATTCTTGGAGATATTGATGGCACTGAGATTATCACAGAACAATGTCATGACATTTTGAGTGACATTGTACTCAGTGAGCATCTGTTTCATCCAAACCAGTTGGGAACAACTGCTTCCAGCAGCTATGTATTCAGCCTCTGCAGTGGACAGAGAAACACAATTTTGCTTCTTGCTGAACCAAGATATGAGATTGTCTCCTAAGAAGAAACATCCACCTGATGTGCTTTTTCTGTCATCAGCACTCCCAGCCCAGTCAACATCACAGTACCCAGATAGGACAGGCTCAGACCCATGTGAATACAGCATCCCATAGTCACAAGTCCCATTGATGTACTTGAGAATCCTTTTGACTTGATTCAAGTGGCTCACTTTAGGCTCTGCTTGGTATCTCGCACATACTCCAACTGCATACGAAATGTCAGGTCTACTTGCAGTTAGGTAAAGTAGGCTTCTTATCATGCTTCTATACAAGCATTGATCAACACCAGGCCCTCCTTCATCTTTGGTTAACTTCAGATGAGTAGGCGCAGGAGTCCTCTTGTGCCTAGCATTATCCATACCAAACTTCTTAACTATGTTCTTGGCATACTTGCTTTAGGAGAGAAACATAGAGTCCTCCATTTGGTTTACTTGCATTCCAAGGAAATAGGTCAGTTCACCAACTAGACTCATTTCAAACTCGGATTGCATCTGGTGAACAAATTGTTGAACCATTTGTTCTGACACGCCACCAAAGACTATATCATCCACATAGATTTGAGCTATCATGATTTTGCCGTCTTCATCCTTCACAAATAAGGTCTTATCTATTCCACCTTTTCTGTATCCATTTGAGGTCAGAAATTCGGTCAACCTTTCATACCATGCTCTAGGTGCTTGTTTCAACCCATACAAGGCTTTCCTCAACTTGTATACATGCTTAGGTTGGTTAGGATCACAGAACCCTTTAGGTTGTTCCACAAAGACTTCTTCATTCAAGTAGCCATTCAAGAATGCACTCTTCACATCCATTTGGAATAGTTTAAACCTCAGGATGCATGCTACCCCTAACAGCAATCTGATGGACTCAAGCCTAGCCACAGGAGCAAATGTCTCATCAAAATCTACCCCTTCAACTTGAGGGTATCCTTGAGCTACTAGTCTTGCTTTATTCCTAGTAATTACTCCTTTCTCATCATATTTGTTTTTGTAGATCCACTTGGTACCAATGATGTTGGTCCCTTCAGGTCTTGGAACTAGCTCCCATACTTCATTCCTTTTGAACTGCTCAAGTTCCTCTTGCATGGCAATGATCCAGTATTCGTCAGTCAGGGCTTCTTTCACATTCTTTGGTTCAACCTTGGATACAAAGCAGGAATTTGAGCTTATTCCCCATGACCTGGTAGTCACACCACTATTGGGATCCCCTATGATAAGATCCTTAGGGTGGTCTTTCTGAATTCTGATAGATGGCACTTTGGTGGTTGCATCTGCTTCACATTCAGGAGGAGGTTCCTCTACTTCATCAGACTTGACTGGAATGTCAGTAGAACTGTCAAGGAATGTTTCAACATCCTCCATGACATCGGTTTCTTCCTCTTTATCGTCCACAATAACATTTATGGATTCCATCAGGACATTGGTCCTGTAGTTGAACATTCTGTAGGCTCTGCTGTTAGTGGAGTATCCCAGAAATATACCCTCATCACTTTTGGGATCTAGCTTCCTTCTCTGTTCACGATTTGTGAGAATGTAGCATTTACTTCCAAAGATATGAAAGTATTTCACAGTGGGTTTTCTGCCTTTCCATATTTCATACAGAGTGGAGGAGGTTCCTTTTCTCAAGGTGACTCTATTGTGAACATAGCACGCGGTATTCATAGCTTCAGCCCAAAAATGCATGGGGAGCTTCTTTGCATGAATCATTGCCCTGGCAGATTCTTGAATAGTTCTATTTTTTCTTTCAACTATTCCATTCTGCTGAGGGGTTATAGGGGAGGAGAACTCATGACTTATTCCTTCAGAAGAGAAAAACTCATCAAACTTGGAATTCTTGAACTCCGTACCATGATCACTTCTAATCCTGACCACACAACTGTCCTTTTCCCTTTGAAGTCTTATGCACAGGTCTTTGAAGACGTCAAATGTATCTGACTTCTCTCTGATGAAGCTTATCCACGTGTATCTGGAATGGTCATCGACCACCACGTAAGCATATTTCTTCCCACCAAGGCTTTCAACCTGCATGGGTCCCATTAAATCCATGTGCAGCAGTTCCAGAACTCTGGAGGTTGTGGGATGTCCCAGCTTCGGATGTGACATCTTGGTTTGCTTGCCCACCTGGCATTCTCCACAGACTCTTCCTTCATCAATAAGAAGCTTTGGAATTCCTCTGACTGCTTCCTTGGATATAATCTTCTTCATTCCCCGTAAGTGGAGATGTCCAAGACGTCTATGCCACAGCTTCACCTCCTGTTCTCCCTTGGTTGAGGAGCATATTGTTGAAAAGTTAGAGACTTTAGGTTCCCACAGATAACAGTTATCTTTGGACCTGGTTCCTCTCATAACTTCCTGATTGTCACCATTAGTCACAATGCATAGCTCCTTATTAAACTGAACATGAAACCCTTGATCACACAGTTGACTTATGCTGATGAGGTTTGCAGTTAGTCCTCTTACTAACAGCACATTATTCAGTTTTGGAACTCCAGAGCAGTCCAGCTTACCCACACCGTTTATTTTTCCTTTGGCACCATCACCAAAGGTCACATAGCTGGTAGTGTGAGGTTGGATATCTACCAGTAGATTTTCCATACCATTCATGTGTCTTGAGCATCCACTGTCAAAGTACCAGTCTTCTCTAGGGGTGTTCGCGGTGCGGTTTGGGCGGTTTTGGCGATAAAAATCATCCGAACCGCAAGAGAAAAAAGCATGCGGTTTGGTTTGGTTCGGTTGGCTTTTAGAAATAAAACCAAACCAAACCAAACCAAACCAATGCGGTTTGGGTTGGTTCGGTTGGTTCGGTTTTTTATAATATTTTTATTATGCCATACATACACCTATAGAGAACAACATAACTTTGTATTTAGTCATTCATACATAACTAAATAACATCAAAACTCATCATATTTAGACAAAAATGTTTCATTCAATATACAAAAAATTAAATTAGACAAAAGTGGAATAAAAAACATATATAAATAGTAGCATAAAATAATATCGAAGACATTATAATAAAACATAAAAAACATATGAGATGAGAGATTAGAGAAGATGAAAAAAAGAACATAAGAGATACGAGATTGAGAAGAAATGTGCGATAAAAATATAATTAAAAGAGAAAATAGTAACATAAAAGATGAAAAAGAAGGAATATAAGAGATGACTTATTAGAGTAGAATAGGCGAAACCTACATGGAAAAAAAGACGAGAAGAATGTGTGATACTACTATGAGAGATTTAAGAAGGTTGAAATTGAAACCCTAAACGTGAGTAAGAGAAAATCGTTTGTAATTGTAAGGTTAAGGCATACTAGGTTTGATGTTGTTTGTAATTGTAAGGTTAAGGCATACTAGGTTTGATGTTTTGGTTGGATGTGGGATAAGTAAAATTTGGATTGTAACATAATGCGGTTTGGTTTGGTTTAGTTCGGTTTGCAAAATACAAACCGCAAACCAAACCAAACCGTGCGGTTTTATTAAAAAATGACCCAAACGAATCCGAACCAAATGCGGTTTTTTGTGGTTTCGGTTTGGTTTGGTTTGGTTTGCGGTTTTTTATTGGGTTGGTTTGGTTTTGAACACCCCTAGTCTTCTCTGGTAGAGGCCCTTAGAGCAGTGTGTGCTATCCTAGCATACCATTGTTGCTTCCTGATGGGAACATAGCGCTTATATGGTTTATGCTTAGGCCTAACATGCGAGGCTTGGTTAGGGAAACCATGAATCCAGTAGCAGAAGGCTTTTATATGACCAAGTCTACCACAGTGGTGACACCTCCACTCCTGGTATTTCCTCTTCTGATGATCATTCATCCTAGTTCCTCGATGTTGAGACATTGGCTTTGACTTCCGCTTGAGCTTCTGAACTTTAGCCTTTGGGTGTTTGTGTTCAGCTGAGGATCTTTTCCCAAATCCTAGGCCAGATTTGGTTCCAGACTGTTGTCCCACCTTTAGAATCTCTTCCAAGGTGTCAGTTCCCTTATTCATCATTCTGATGGATTTAGTCATCTGATTCAGCTTGGAGGTCAGCAGGGCTATCTCACCATTTAGACCCTCTATGACAGATAGTTGCTTCTGTCTCTCATCTTCCAGTTCCTTGATGAGTTTCTTCTGCTTTTCTCCTTGTGCACGCATTTCTGCACTGGTGGTACACAGCTTCTTATAGGCTGCAGCAAGTTCATCAAAGGTCAGTTCATCTGCACTTGAGTCATCATCAGAGACACAAACACTGGTTAGTGCAGTGACATGTTTGGCAGATTCTCCTTCATATTCACTTTCAGAATCTCCTTCAGACCATGTGATAGTTAGCCCCTTCTTTTGCATCTTGAGATAAGTAGGACATTCAGCTCTGACGTGTCCATACCCTTCACAACCATGGCACTGGATTCCCTTGCCTTGGTTGAACTTTTCATCAGAAGTTGATCTTTTCCTGATGTCAGACGGGATGTTCTTGACATTAGGTCTCCCTCTTTGATCAATCTTCTTCACGAACTTGTTGAACTGCCTCCCAAGCATGGCTAAGGCTTCTGATATACTGTCATCACCTTCAGTATATCCTGCTTCTGACTCTTCTTCAGCATTAGATACAAAAGCTACGCTTTTGTTCTTCTTTTCAGTATTCTCACACAAGCCCATTTCAAAGGTTTGGAGAGAACCAATGAGCTCATCTACCTTCATATTGCAGATGTTCTGCGCCTCCTCTATGGTTGTGACCTTCATAGCAAATCTCTTAGGCAAGGACCTGAGAATCTTTCTTACAAGTTTCTCTTCAGCCATTTTCTCACCTAGTCCACCAGAGGTGTTTGCAATTTCAAGAATATTCATGTGAAAGTCATGAATAGTCTCATCCTCTTTCATCCTCAGATTTTCAAACTTGGTGGTCAGCATCTGAAGTTTGGACATCTTCACCTTGGAAGTACCTTCATGAGTTACCTTGAGGGTATCCCAAACTTCCTTAGCTAGTTCACAGTGGTGCACCAGCCTGAAGATGTTCTTACTGATTCCATTGAACAATGCATTCAAGGCCTTGGAATTTCCAAGAGCTAATGCCTCTTGCTCCTTGTCCCACTCTTCTTTAGGAATCTGCACACGGACTCCATCTTCACCTGTCCTCATTGGATGTTCCCATCCTTTGTTGACAGCTCTCCAGACTTTGCTATCTAGAGACCTTAAGAAGGCTATCATACGAGGCTTCCAGTCATCATAATTAGAGCCATCCAACATGGGTGGTCTATTTGAGTGTCCTATATCCTTGTCCATGGTACTAGAAAGTAACTTCCCTAGATCTCACCCAGAATATCACAGGCAGGGTGCCTGCTCTGATGCCAATTGAAATTCTAGTTATCAGACTTTGGATGTCACACGGGTTGTTATGACATCCAATTCTGCACAGACATAAATTATGCAGAACTTAAACGTAAGTGCAGTAAATAACACAAGTAATTGTTTACCCAGTTCAGTCCAACATGACCTACATCTGGGGGCTACCAAGCCAGGGAGGAAATCCACTATTAGTAGTATCAATTCAAAGCTAAACTCACCCGTTTACAACTTATCACTTAATCCCTACCCAATGCAATTTCAATCTTACACTAAGATCAGAGTTCCTACTCACTCCCCCTCAATCACCTCAGTGATTACTACCTTTAATCAATATTAAAGATAAGTTGAAGTCACACTTCAAACAACTCTTGATTGTGCTTCACAACTTTAATCAAGATACACAGCACTCACGCTTAAAAGCTTTGAGCGACACAACACTTACAACTCAATGAACACCCTATGCCACAACAATCATCTACTTGATAATGGCTTGGCTTACAAGATACGTCTAATACAAGACTCACAAAAATACAGCAGTGAAGTATGATGGACACATAAAATCTTCACGCCTCAAAATCCCCAAAACTGAATGAAGGAACAACTTCCTTTTATATTGCAGTACCTGGGCTTTTGCACTTGTATTCTCCTGAATTTAAGGTCACGCGAGTTCCCATAAATTCAATATCTAGGTTACTAACAAATAGGCTATTTGTTAGGTTCATTAAATGTAACTTGGTTGTTGATTTCCTGGTTTTTCTCTAAGCTGTTGACTTCCTGAAGAATAGCCCAAGAAAAGCTGAAACAGAAAACTGAACAACCTACAATATAGCATATGCTGTCAGGAATGAATGTCACGACATTCAGCTTGACAACAAGGTCCATATGCTGAGTCTGTTTTTCCAGAAGACAGACTGTACAATTTTGCTGACCTGTACATGATCAAAATGACCATACTACAGTAACAACTTACATTAATAAATGTCAAAGTGTCCAATTTAACATTTACACATTTGGCCTTAAGTTAGTTCTGTTATTCTCTTGAAGAACAGACTAAGTAACATGCTGAAGTATAGCAGAACACCACTCTGTCTAATGTTCAGTATATACTGTCCATGATGAATGTCATAACATCCAGTTTGACATTCATACAGTAGGCCTTATGCCAGATCTGGTTCTTCCTTGATAACCAGACTGCAAATGAATACTGAGCTCTAACAGAACACCAACTGTTCTATTCCTCAGTAGCTGCTGACAGGGATGAATGTCACAGTCTCCAGTTTGACATTCAATAAATCCTGTATTAGCTAATCCTGCAGTAACTACTCAAGTGTGTCATGACATCAGTCAAGACATCAGAGTGCAGTTAGATATTCTAACCTACAATACAGTCACACATACACACCATGTCATGACATCAGTCAAGACATTAGAATCCAGCTAGTGTTTTACCATATAATGCAGCCAATTAAACACCTACAGGTGACAATAATGTTTCCAATGATGAAACAATAGTTTGTCGTCCTTCACTGATGGCTAGAGTCGATGCTTTTGAGCAACATTTAGAGGAACAAGACTCGATTGATCAACAAAATAAGCTTGAGGGATTTCACTCTAGTAAGTGTGTCAAAAGGGATCCTAAATTTGACCTTCTTGTGTGGTGGAAACACAATTAAACACAATATCCTATTTTATCTACAATAGCTAAAGATATTTTTGCCACACCAGTGTCTACGGTTGCATCAGAAAGTGTCTTCAGTACAGGAGGGAGAGTCTTAGAAACTTATAGGAGCTCCCTAAAACCTGAAATGGCAGAGGCATTAATTTGCACCCAGAATTGGTTAAAGCCGTCTTTTACCTATTTCAAAGACTTGAACCTCATGGAAGATTTTGAGCTTTCTGAAGATATTATAGCAGGTAAAATTATTATATATTTATTTCATAATTGTTATATCTTTCTAAAAAAATGTTTATTTCATTATTTCAGAATTTGAAGAAATTTCTTCGGCAGCAAGAAGGGGATCTTTACCGTCTCAGCCACAACCTTCTGGTTGTGCTTGAAAAATATGAATGTATATTTACTTTATTAATTTGATTTACTTATTACTTTATTCCTTTTTAAAGCTTAATATTTTTCTTGTTTAATTTTTCAGTTCAACTATTTTTTTTTGAAGTCATATGTGACTTATATTTTGTGACTACTCAATGGCTAAACAATATATATTTTGTCACGTGGAATTTGAAGATATTCAAGCTAGCCAAATTTTGGTATGCATCAAACAATATATTATTGTGTTAATTATCATTAGTGGTTTATTAGTTGGATTTAATACTAATTAATTTTGAATTGAAGTTGGTAATGTCATGGTAGGTTGTCTAATAGAACATTTTGAGGCCATGCAGGAACAACTTGGTAAAATTGTAACGATACGCTATATAGCCAGGATCAATTGATACATTCTGTAACATCTTGGTAAATGAGAAGAAACATACGCTATGTTAATTAACAGTGTTATGTTATTGGTTAAAAAATAGTGTCATGTTATTTTTTTTCATTATTTCTTAATTTTCTCTTACAGGCTGAAAATGATGCAGTTGACCAAGACCTTCAAAATTGACGCGTGTTTACTTTATATCGGTATGCCTTTACATGTGTAGAATTAACGATTTTGATTTGATTAAGAATTGTCTATCTCTTCATGATAGCCATATGATAGTGGTAATTTATTGTTTCCCATTTCTTGAAGAGCTTGGCTATAAAACAAGTTAAATTCATGTTATTGATTTGATTAAGAATTGTTGCTATTGTGACATGATTGGTTATAAAACAAGTTAAACTCAATTAGTGATGCTTAGAATAATTACAATGCTATTTCACTAAAGCTAAATGGTAAATTGACTCTAATAATTTAACTTCTACCAGTGTTAATCAAAATTTATATTTATTAATTAAGGCTGATATTGTAGTTTTGATTTGGGTATGTTTTATGAGTTTTTACCTTATGCTGAGAAATGTTGAAATTGGTTTTGAATTGCAGGTTAGGTGAGAGAGGAATGCATGTTGAAGAATTAGAAAGAGAGCTCAAGTTATTATTGGATAGGATCAAGTCAGTTCTCTTATTTTTATATTGTCTTGCTATGGGCATGATAAGCATTTGCTTATGATTTAAACTAAAATTTGTTCATAATTTCAGGTTGTCTGTAAAAGCTCTTGAAGATGAAGGTATGGTATTCTCCATACTCCCACAGATAATGTTATGGTCTGGCTTAGGTGGAAGTGGCTTCGGTGGAAGTGGAATCACTTGTAATTCAAGAACCAAAACTTGACACATATATTTTGAGTCCTATCATCCAAAGACCAACAATTTGCAATTGTTTGATATACTTTCAAAAGTTCTCTTGTTTCTCATGTATTTTGAGTTTTTGTATATGATACAGTGGTTGTAATTTATTAATTTCTTTTTAAGGTCTGTGTGGAAGTAGCATAACAGTTGTTATTTTGGATTGAAGTTTTTGATACTTTAAATTTATTTTGAATCTAAGTTGTAATAATTTGTAGCTCAAAATATTATCAAAATGTATTATTGGGCTCAAAATGATATCAACCCAATAAAACCGATTAAACCGATTGCATAACCCGCAACCCGTCCTAACCCAACCCGTCCAAACCGATTACAAAAATGGGCGAAAATGGGCTTATATGGCTTAACCGCGAATTGGGATGGGTGAGGCTTTTGGGCCCGAAACCGCCCAACCCGACCCGTTGTCCAGCCCTAGTTGGATAAATGGTTATGTGATTGAGAGATTATTTTACCCAGTTATATGGTGGGCGACAAATGTTCTTATCGAACTTGACGGGAACCTCACTAACAAGGGACCATAGATTAGGATCTAGTTTATGGGTGTATTAAGTGTAACATATCCATCATAATGGGGAATAAATTATATGTTACTCCCTTCGTTCCTTTTTAAGTGTCACTTTTTTGAAAAAAAAGTGTTCCTTTTTAATTGTCACTTGCAAACTTCAATGTAGTATAATTGCACTTTTGTCAAATTTACCCCTAGGTAATTATTATAGAGAGAGAAAAAGTAAAATGAATGTAATAAATAATTAAGGGTATTATAGGTAATAGGAGAATTATTGTTTGAAAAGTAACAATAATGATTAGTTTTATTGATATGTGTAAAAAGTCAAAAAATGACACTTAAAAAGGAACGAAGGGAGTATATGCTAGGATAAACATTTGATATCGCAAGTTCATACAAAACCCTATATTTATATCTCTCTCGTGGTTGTGTCCTTTGACTTGCCATTATGGAAAATAATTCATAACGTCTCCATCATAATGAGTGAGGACGTGAAAAAGGGTTTCCATCAACAACTTTTTCTTCCCAACAAGCTGTAACGTGGAAAGTGCCTGACTTTCTTTTTTGGGTAAGGCGACAACTTCACATATTATTGTATTGTTTGTCGAAGTTTGAGCCATGATAATTTGAAGTCGGTTATTCTCCGGTATTGAGGTTCAAGGTGGTGTTTTCCTATGTGAGACTGAACTCATGGATTTTTAGGTTTATATCAATCTAGATATTATCAAAACGACGTGGGGTGAATTCATCCATATAGATTAAAAGTTAAGGTAACAAAGTAAGATATAAAAAGTTAAATGACAAAGAGATAAAACTTTTTTTGTGTGTGTTTTTTAAGATGTAAAGTGTAAAAAAGTACGGGGTAAATGTTAAAATTTGGATTTTTTTAATACATCATATATATTAATAAAGTATCACGTAAAAATATAAAAATGTCATCAGTTTTCGGAGATATATCTCCGAACACACCTTGAGTATATAGAATTTTGAATTAACGGTGAAAACTCCGGAGATGTATCTTCAAATTCATTCTGGAGATGCATCTCTGAACAATATTGGAGTTTAAATCACGCAAGAGCGTTTCTCCTTCCTCATTTAAAAAAAATCTTAAAGTCTCTCAAAAATGTTTCCATCAACTAAGTCCAAAATCAAACAACCAAACTCAAAGATTCTTCTATCAACATCAAGTACATCAGAGACATCATCCAACACTGAAGTAAACTTTGAATTTGTAAATTTTTGATGTTTTGAAAAGTTTTTTGAGTTGTGTAAATGAGTAGAAATTAATGATTTAGGTAAGAAATGAGTAAAAATTGCATGAATAATAGTTTATACATACTGTAAAACATGTTTGTTGGTTGAAAATAATGATCAAATCAATATTTTTGGGGTTTGTATGTCTGCATTGCTGCCATTGAAGGATCTGAAGAGTTGCAGAAAATTCCTTAGATGCATCTCTATATTTTTTCAACATTTGGATTCACATTACCCAGAGATGCATCTCCATAAATTATCAATCAATTTTATTTTTTTTGCTTTTATCAATCAATTGTCTAGTTTACTTACGGGCATTATGACTGATAGAGAAGATAGACTAAGGCACAAGAGGATTGCACAACATGCATTAGTGTGGAGGGAGAATAGGCAAGTTTTAGAGGCTCATATTCACTCTAGCCATGCAGAAGTATCTACTTATGGGGCTCATACTTATCCATCTTTTTCTTCCCGTAGAAGACAAGTTTCACCTACCGACACATCATTTCCTCCATCCTCCCGCAGACGACAAGTTTCACCTATTCAGACGCCAGAGGTACCTTAGTCATCAGTGCTATTTGAGGCACCAGTGTCACCTCTGACTGAAAAGACTTATGAGCTAGTGTGACCTCTGACTGATGATGCTTCTGAGCCAGTACGACCTCCGACTGATGAGGCTGCTGAGCTAGTGCCACCTTCTAATGGTGAGACTGTTGATGATGATGAGTCAGATCCACCTTAGGCATTTGGGGAGGCCCTATAGAGTTGTCATTGTTGCATATATATCCAAACCATACTGCCAGACATATCTGGGATGGAGAGGTAACATTAGTTGGATTCATTTTTTTTAATTTATGTTTATTATTATATTACAAGTTTTCGAATTTAATTTATTTTTCTGTAGGACTGTGATCCGCTGAGGTTTATTAACCATGGACGAAGATTATTAGCTTGGCTAAGCCGAATGATGAATGGTTTTAGGAAGATTTGTCCATATATGGGATGAATGACTTGTGCACGATCAATTATATCACGGTCAACCACGTGATGCTTAATGCATTTGTGGAGAGATGACACACCGAGACCTTTCCATTTCATCTCCTGCTTTGTGAGATGTCTATCACAATTGACGATATGTCGTATTTGCTACATCTTTCGATCAAGGAGGAAACTTCTAGATCATGGGAGGATTAGCAGAGACGAGGCACTCGAGATGATGGTAGATTATCTACGAGTTTGAAAAAACCAAAGGATTCCATGCTAGGTTTGGATTCCTGAAAAAATGTATATACAAATGAGATCCTTAGAGCTGAGGAGGCTAGAGGTGATGTCGAACAAGTTGGGATCCATAAAGCGTATGCTATGAGACCATATATTCTATATTTGGTTGTCACTATTAATTTTGTGAACAAGAGTGTAACTTATACATATGTCGCCTATCTACGGTACTTCGAGGACTTTGAGCGGATCCATGAGTACAACTGGGGGCCGCTTGTTTCATGTACTTATACTCGAATTTATTAAAGGAATGTAGGTGGAAGACTAAGCATGTCACATGCATCATCACACTACTGATGCTAATATTTATTGGTCTTTTAATGTTTCTATGTCATTTTTATTTCATTTTTTCAACGTCCTTACTGATGACTCGTGTGTTCCAACACTTTTCAAGCTTGGGTCCTCCAACAATTTCCTTGCATCTCTAGTTGGTCATGTGTACCGAATTACACCGAGGATATGGCACATGCTTTTGCATTTTCCCCGCTAAGAGGGAATCAGGAGATAAAGTCGTTCAGAGTGTATCTTAACTGCTTGGTTGCCGATGATATGGACTTCAACAACTATGTCGGTCACCGTGAGACACAAGCATTTGATGATATAGTGTTATACTCGGGATGATTGACTTGCGAATCATGTCTCACATTTCCTCATCTGCCTGAACGCATCATATGGAAGTTCAGTTAGACCTAGACTATTCGCAGACACCATGTTGTCTCTGCTGCTCCTGCTATGACATGTAGAGAAATTGATGCCATGTTTGATGATTATCTTGGTAATGTGGTATCGGTGGAGACACATAGTACCATAACAGAGAGCAATTAAAGCTACATCAACGGGTACATCAGGTGGTTCTTCAGGGTGTCACATCCGTATATGGTGCAGGCTGTTCTAGGAGATCCACCGAGGCCAACTCATTAGAAGATACCAAAAGAGGAGCAAACACAGTTAGATCACGCTCATGTGTCTTGCCTAAATATCGTCGCAAAGTGAAGATTACGCATGCACGCAATGACATGGGTATCTTCCCTGATGGGTCTGATGTGAGACAGGTCCTAGATGCCATTATGACGGACGTATGAGAGACATTGATGTACCATAGACAATGTCAGAGGACATGGGGTAGTGGAGGCCGAAAAGGCAGATGAGTTGTAGTTCGGCAAACAAAGTAGTATATAGTAGTTGTACTTTGGGTTCATTATGAATTGTATTTTATTTTCACTTCATTCTACTTTATCGTGTATTTCGACTTTATTTATATATGTCATTTTTAGACCATATGGATTTATATATCATTTTTTACATATCGATTGTATGGTTTAATCTCATCACATAACAGGGTTCTTAACATTTATAAATCACCACTTTCGCATGCGTAAACTATAAAACAAACATAATCTGCACTGGTCTGATAGGATACGGAGATGCATCTCCATAAACTCTGAAAGAAGATACATCTCTGGATTAATAAATGTGTAAAATATCTTTCAGAGAGGGATGAATGAAGTTTGTGTTAAAATATTTCGAAGATATATCTCCGAATTATTTAACATTTTAATTTAAAGCAAGATACATCCGAAGATGAATCTTCGAAATCTAAAAGACATTTTGAATTTTCTAGATGTTTTTCCATCCGATAGAATAAAATAAGAAATTCGCTAAAACTTTCGCGGGACTCTAATCTCAAAGCCCAGTCCAGTTGCTCTTGACGAGGCCCATCATACTCCACCCTTGTATCAAAACGAATTTGGATTGGAGCCGAATTGAACTCAACTGGCCGCCATCGCAGTCGGAGTCAGTCGTCGGCCACCGCTAAACACCGAGAAAGAAAACTCACCAGTTGATTGCATCCTACCAAATCTCCACTCAGCGCGCCATTGACAGCATCGGTACTTTTACATTACTTTTCGCTTTAGAATCCGGAATTCTAGTTTATAGAAGAAACTGATTTTCCATTGAACATGAAACTGCAAATTTAGGTTTTTTATTTATTTAATTTATACTTTTTTTTTTCATTTATTAGATGAAGATTAAGAAACAAAGTAGGCACAGGAAGACATTGACGTTTTTCACTGCTTGTTTCGGTTTCCATAAGCCTTACAAAGTTCTCTGTGATGGAACATTTGTGCATCACCTTATTGTGAATCGTATGACCCCTGCTGATACTGCTCTTGCCAATATTCTTAGTTCTACGGTCAAGCTCTACACAACAAGGTCTTTGTTTTGAGTTCTGTTTTAGTTTTTTGGTTTTGTTTTTTATATCTTAATTTTTGTTGTTGTTGATTTGGGTTTTTGATTGAGGTAATGCAGATGTGTTCTAGCTGAGTTGAAAAGGCTTGGTAAATCGTATTCGGAGGCTCTTGAGGCTGCTCATAATCTTATAGTTGCAAGGTTAAACAATTTTCGGTCTTTTTAAATACACATGTATGTATCTTGTAGTGGCACATATGCTTTTAAATTAATTCCTTTACAAAATTTTCTTTGGTCGTTATGATAGATTTGCATGATGAATATACAGTATTCAGTAGGCTGAAACCCTTCAAATGTGAATGTATACCAATTTTCTTTATTACATGGGTCAGGTGGGTTGGCTCTGTACATATCGGTTAGCCTGTTTGTTAATTGGTGGGCACTTGCCAAGGAGGAATGGTGTGGGGAGTTTTTGACAACTGCCGTAAAAAATTTGTGACCACGGCGGTACCATAGGCTGCAATGGCGTCTTGATATGATGGGTTTTTGGCCTGCCCTCCATATTCCACCATCGGCAACACTGGTTTAGGTTGATAAGTCAAAGATTGGAGAAAATAGACCCTACGAATTCAGTCCAATAATTATTTGTTAGACACAACGAAACATCTCCGTTTGCCTCAACTAAGAAACAGCTTTGAAAGAACAGCCGTATAAATCCTTTAGGTTTTCATTTATTGTTGTTGCTAATATCTGAAATGCTTTTTCTGCTTTTTTCCTTCCTCTACTGTTGCTATTTGGTAAGAAAGCCATCTTTAGGTCCTAGCCCAATTGATTAGTTAGCTACTCCAACCAGTCAAGAAGTTATTGTGGATCACCCATATTGCTTGCATTGTCTTAAGGCAAAAGAAAAATGACTTCCTCATTCAATGCCTTATCACTATGGCATATTAGTTTTAACTTTTCAAAACCTGGACTAGGCAGGATTCCTTTCGGAACCAACATTAATAGGATGACCTCTTAGAAAACCATTCTTGTCCCTTGGAAGTATAAATTTTGAGTATTGTTATACTTACATTGATAATTGATATTTATAGACCCAAATAAGAACTGACCTTGAGATCCCCAAGTTGAATAACTTTTATGACTGACTGAAATGGAATGTTAAAAGGTTCTCTAATGTGAAGATTTGAAGTTGTATAGTCGTAATCATCAGTATTTAATATTCTATTAGCGCACAAGTAATGCTGCGGTGATGGTTTTGTAGTTTGATCTAAACTTCAATTTGCAGATGCGAGCATGAAAAATGTGTGAGGGCCGATCTATGCATCACGGAGGTTGTCGGAGAAAATAATTCCGAGCACTTCTTTGTTGCTAGTCAAGATACCGACTTACGGAAGAAGTTGCAAGAGGTTGGAATATTCTTTGTAATGTTAATTGCGACAATTAGATATGTTACTGTCTCTTTGTAAACATGATAAAATGTTATTTGCATAAATGGTCTTTTCTGTGCCAATGACTTTGTCTAAAATATGTTGACTTGTGTAGAATTGTATCATTGTACATATGTTTAGTCTTCTTTACCTGCTTGTTGCAGATACCTGGTGTTCCTCTCATATATGGTCTAAGAAATGCTCTTTTCCTTGAATCTCCATCGGCATTTCAGAAGGAATATGTCAAAACTTTGGAAGAAAGACGAATGCATATGACCAACACAGAATACCAGATATTTAGAGATAGGGCAAAGAAGAAATTAGCTGGTGGGGAAGACAATAATTCCAATACTGAAATAACGGAAAACAAGGATGCAGGAGATCCAATTGCGAGTGCACAGGCAATAAAAAGAAGTATTACTTCAAGGAATCAGATTGGCATCAAGGATAAACCTCAATTCAAGAGAAAAAGAGCAAAGGTTATACTTTATTTTTTACTGTAGCTTCTTTCTTATTTATTTTTTATTATCATATCTAATATATATGCTTATACCTTACCATTTTATTGTAAGCCAATTGACAATATTTTATATATATTTGTTTCCTAAAACAAAATGTTAGCAATGAATTGACAGTTAATTTGTTTATACAAACTTTTTATAATTTTGTCACAAACTAATTTCTTTGTATTTGTGATGCAGTTTGATAGAAAGTTGTTGACTTGAAATCATTTGTGTATGTTTCTAACGGTTATTGTTTTGTGTCACTCATATTAATGTGAACTTTGCAGGCTCCAAACCCACTTTCGTGCAAGAAGAAGAAAAGCCGTGAAAATCAAAACAATACTTTGAAGGTAGGATGGGTGGCAAAATTGATATGTTTCTTCAATTTGAACTTGAAAACTCTTGGATGTTAACTTTGGATTTGATTTTAATTCATTTTCCGAGTAAAGCTTAATTTTCATATACCAAAGTTTTAAATTGTTTTACTTTTAAAACTATGTAGTTGCTTAGTTTAGCATGTTTAGAATACTTGAGCCATTGTTAGTATAACTCCAATGGTTTTTATCTGCTGGAGGTTATATTTTGCATCTGTTGAATGTTCATTGATTCCTATGTAGGAAAAGAAAGGAGACAGCACAGTGAAGAGAAGCAGGAAAAGGAACAGGTCGCGGAAAGGGCAAACGGCAGCAGAAACCGGAAGTTAGGTAGATCATTAGATATATATGGATGAACTCCTCGAGTCTGCTACTTCAGATGATTTTAGGGAGAATGGCAAATTTATGTTGGCATGGCACAGAAAAGTGCATCAGTTGGATTTTTAAATTTTATATGGATGTTTCTATATATGGAGAGGGGGAGGGGAAGAAATATTTTAAATGTTAGTAATATTTTAGGAGAGGGGAGGAGAGGAGGAAGTAAGAGGAGAAGATTTTTTTGAAAGAGAGGAGAGGAATCTAGAATAATTTATTATATTGAGGAATTTAATTTCAATTTTCTTAAATAGTAATTTATTTTTTGTGAAAATATTAAAATTTTAGGTTTTTATTCAATTGCTGTTTTTCTTTTTTGATGTCAAAGTTTTTTCTTGTGGTAAAAAGTTTGCCTTAGCCTAATGAGGAGGCGTCTGCATTGGGCCTCATGAGGAGGTGCCAATGCCTCTGACGCCTGCAGCGCCTAGCCTCTTGGCGCATGCATTTTATATCTCCTCTATATAAATACCTTGCCTTGGATGCAATATTTTTCACACAAAATTCTTCCCTACTATCATATTTTGTTTCATTCAACTCTACTCTCCTTCAAGTTTTTGTGTTTTAATCATGTTTGAATACATTCACAAGCGAAATGCTGATTTAATATTTTTCGTCGTTGCGTCTTCGATAAAGATTCAACTTTGGAATATAGATTCGTTTGAACGTCTTAATCAGACGTTGAACAGTTGGCTAGATGGAGAAATTGGAGATGATGAAAGGATTAGAAGAATACAATGACTTGTGTCGACGTTCAATCAAAATGGAGAAGTGCGCTCGAGACGTTCGTAGGATGATGTATTACATGTTCAAAATTGTTTTGATGATTGTAATCGCCTAGTTATTGTATTGTAGTTGTTTTAATTGTTTGTGTTGTTATTTATGTAATGATATTTGCTCGCAAACTTATAATATGAAATAAATTTAGTTTTTCACATATTGCAACAGAGATACGATTGTTAGTACGATTGTGACCTGGTTGACTGCATGAACTACATAATCTAACCATTTTGTTTGCCGTATCCATTTTGGTTCGAATTCGGGTGCTGTTTGGGCGACCCTTTTTCTTCCTCCGCATAACTTCGTTATGTTAGACGATGTCCCCTTGATATTCTGGCCAGTAATCTATTGGACCATATTGGACCAGACGATGTAATACTCCTACACAATTATATTTTAATTTAAAAATACTTATCAAATTATTTATCATCTAATCGTTTCGTATTGTTTTACAATTTATCTGGAGGTCATATATGGGTTTTGATCATGATGTGAACCATACATTAATTATCCGGTTCCCTACTGTGGAAATGCACCAGAGTGATCGGGTCAAACTGCAGTTCGACATGCAACAACAAATTCCAGAGCCTCCCACGTGTTTGGGGAATTGGCATCAAAAAAGGGTTGATGCATAATGATATTTTTTAGACTGGAGAGACTTTGCAAAAGAGATGTGTCGTCATATAACTCCTTTTCCGGCGTCTCTCTTTCTCCACTACCATGTTTCCCTCCCACTCATTCAGATACCACTCCTAAGCCTTCCTCTACACCTCCTCAAAATGTGTCTTCAAACCCAACTACTGGAGCTAACAACCCCTCTGAGTCCTCCAATCATGTGAGAGTATCCACCACTGCACATACTGAAAGTCCAACGACTTTCACAACTTCTTCACAGTCAGAAACTGGTACTTCCTCTAGTCCAGGTTCAACTCAGTCTGCGTCTCATGCTGAATCTCATAGCTCCACTAATTCAGAATCCACAACTGAAGTTGCTATTCCTCTTAAGGTTGTTCCAGTTGATGTTAGACCAATCAATAGTCATGCTATGTAGACTAGAGCCAAATATGATTTTTCTCAACATAGACTGTAACCTAAACTTTTGCTTACTCTCTATGAACCTAAGATAGTTAAGCATGCCCTTGTTGACTTGCAGTGGAAGGAAGCTATGCAAGCTGAGTATGATGCTCTCATGGGCAACAATGCATGGACTTTAGTTCCTCTTCCTCCTCAAAGGCATGCCATTGGTAGCAAATGGGTTTTCAGGATAAAAGAAAATCCTGATGGAACAGTTAACAAATACAAGGAAAGACTTGTAGCCAAGGGATTTCACCAAAGAGAATAATTTGACTTCAATGAGACATTCCCCCCTGTTGTAAAACCTATTACCATCACGACCATTCTATCTATTACACTCACATATAATTGGTCAATTCAGCAGCATGATGTGAACAATGCATTCCTAAATGGGTTATTAGATGAGGAAGTTTACATGGTTCAACCAAAGGGTTTTGAAAGCTTAAACTCTGACTTAGTATGCAAACTAAACAAGGCCATCTATGGTCTTAAGCAGGCTCTAAGACAGTGGTTTGAGAGGTTATAAGCAGCCTTAGTTCAACTTCACTTCAAGCTAAGCAAGTGTGATCCATCTCTTTTCATTAACTTCTCTCAAGGGCACACGGTCTACCTTCTGGTATATGTTGATGACACCATCATCATTGGAAGCTCCATTCCCCTTGTACAATCTATAATCTCTAAGCTGAATGTAACTTTCTCCCTTAAACACTTGGGTCACTTAGACTACTTTCATGGTATTGAAGTTAAAAAGGGTACCTTCCAATCTCTGGTACTAACTCAAACCAAGTACATCAAAGATCTTTTAGTCAAATCTAACATGCTTGACTACACATGTGGTACCACACCCATGCAGTCTACATGTAAACTAACTAAAGTTGGCTCTCCCGCTTTGGCTGATTCTTATATGTACAAATCTGTTGTTGGTGCACTGCAATATGCAACATTTACCAGACTTGATATTGCATACTCAGTCAACAAAGTATGCCAGTTCATGTCTCATCCTCTTAAAGCTCATTGGGTGGTTGTGAAAAGAATCCTAAGGTATCTTAAGGGTACTATCTCTCACGACATTCACCTGCTTCCACTTCCTCTTAATATAACTCATTCCATTCAAGGTTTTTCTGATGTAGACTGGGCCTCTGACCCAGATGACAAAAGAAGCACCTCAGGCGCATATATCTACTTTGACCCCAATCTAATCTCTTGGTGGTCTAAAAAGCAGCTTGTAATTTCCAGATCTAGTACTGAGTTAGAGGAACTGACAACTGCCAGTTCTATGTGTAATTATTACCTACTATAGCAAGTCATCACCTTGTTGCTCTATAAGTAATAAGGTGTCATCTCTTTGTAACTAACTTTTGATTAATAACAAAATTATGTTATAGTATGAAATCTGAGATTGAACTCTCATCTTGCTTAGTTTCTAACAAACTTTAATATACTTCAATTCGCAACTTGATTTTTATTCAATTATTAAATTAGTGACTATGTTTTCGTAACTGCAAATGCTTTTGCATATATTTATTATTGATGCAAGACGTGTTTTTATTTTATTTCTTAAAAATTAAGGATGCAAAATATATATTTTTTTAAAAAGAAAAAACACTAAATATCAGTGTCATAATTTTTATTAAAAAGTATAGATTTTTTTTAAGATTCGATTTCCATGAATCTTCGATTCTTTATGGGATCTGTGGGGATGATGACGAGGAAAAATATTTTCCGTGACGAGAATCAGAGACAGAGATAAAGAAAATATTGAGATGCGAGGCAGGAACCAGAGAAGCATTCACTGTACATTCTCTGTTCCGTTGACAACCTACTTCACACCCTTCGTCTTCTCTCAACTCCCTAGAACCAAATATATCATTAAAAATATAAAAAGTACAAATATAGAATGAGAGATATATAGCCATAAGAAATTTATAAATATGATGAAAATGCATGACCATACACAAACACACACAAATAGTACATAAAATTGTCAAAAATTAAATAAATACACAGATTATAGAATGATTAGCATTTTCAAGGGCATGATATAGTCGAAAATCATTCTAAGTTAGACAGGATGACACAGCAGCATAATTCTAGGGTATAACTTTTAAAAATAGATTCATAAGCAAAATCATATCTTCTTTAGAACATTTGGCACATGTTCATGTTAATTGTCATTCTAAGTTAGTTCTGAACAATGTTATGAATTACTGCGGGTCGTCAGAGAAATATTATGAAAATCTTTATACCCCATGGTATTGTATGTCTTCCACTATATTTTAATGATACGTGATTATCAAAATTAAGAGGGTATAATTTGTCACATGCATCAACTGCTAGCGTAGGTTAACGATAATTCCACTAACTTATTGATATTCTAATATATTTATAAATATAATTTCTAATAATATATTAAAAATTATAATTTCTAATAATTATCCAAATAAATGATAACATTGTATGATAGATAATATATTTATAAATATAAGTTCTAATAATATATTAAAAAATAATTTATCAAATATTAATTTATATGTATTTAGTTAAATATTTATAGTTTTTTATTCACAAAACATATACTATGATATTTAAAAAAAAAATTTAAATTGATATATATATATATATATATATATATATATATATATATATATATATATATATATATATATATATATATTTTTTTTCTTTTTTATTGAAAAAGAGAGCTGTTTAAAAGATTCAACAACTCTTTTTTTCACATGGATATTATTACAGTAACTTTGTCAAGATCACATGACTTATTTTAAATTTTACAAATTGTATATTTTTATAAAACTATGTAGTTTAATATGAATCTAAACTCGCACTAAACCATTTACTTATAAGCAAACATAACATTGTTGACTAACTTATTAAATTCAACAGCATATTAATAACATTAAAATAAATATTATTTAATCCAAAATGAGAAAGTAGTTCATGGCTTACGTACTTGATGTTAAGAAACAAACTTCTTAAAATTATACATATATCTTCAGTGACTTCAATAATGCTACTAATCTTTCTTTAATTATTTATTTTAACTTCATAATTGTGATCACAATATACTACTAGTAAAATAAATTGAGGAGTTCAGAGAGTCTTTATCAATCAAAGTCTTCACTTATTTAGATTAGGAAATTTATATATAGGATGAAAAATGAAAAAATGACCTAACTGAGCTTCCAAAAGTCATAAACCAAAATTTAGAAGACATAAACTATTGTTAAATTGTCATTAAGTGAAGTACTAAAAGAGCTTTATGTAACCTCTAAAAGCCACTTAGATTTGGATGCTAAAAATAGATATCGTATTCAGAAACAAATTAAGTTAACCATCAGAACTTAGTTTCATGACTTTATTCTGTAGACAGAGACTTCATAGGGTTTTGAAAGCCCGAAGTGTTTGTTTGGTTTTTAATTCATTTTTAATTATATTTATGTTTATATTGAATATCAAAACATTAATGTTTATATTAGTTTTGGTCTTAACTGACTTAACTAATGATTATCCAAGTTCTTTTTCTTTCTTAAACTCATATGCTCTATCCTATAAACATTATGTTTGATTATTAAGGATTGTTTGATTAAAACTCTATTTTAGTTTTTAAAATTTTAAAAAATTAATTTTATTTAGTAATTTAATTTTACAAAATTATTTTTGAAAATTATCATCTATTTATAAGATTTGAAATCTAAAAAACTAAAATAAATTTTTGAGATTTTTATTTTTAGTTTTGGAAATTAAGAAGAGAAAATTGAAAAAATACATTTTGTTAATGGAAAATTTATAATAATATATAATTTTAAAATTAAAAAGAAAAATGTAAATGAATCATTTCTTTTATAAGAAATAATAAAATATTAAAAAAAAATCGTAAATAAAATTTTCAATACATATTTTCTTTTCTTTATTCATATTTAATCATTCTTAAATTTTTATTTATTTTGATAAAGAAAATATAATCAATATATTTTTATTCATTTTTAATTTGTTATGTTTATTTTATGTATTATTCAACTTGAATATTTTAAAGAAAATAATATTTACAATTTCAAACTAAAATTAATAAAGAAGTGTTATTTAAATTAAAAACTAGTATAATATCTAACATCATATAAAATATACAACAAATTAATAATTAGCAAATGAAAATGAGAAGAAAAAAATTAATAGTTAAAAAATACAAATTGTAAATCATACACGTCACATCACATCACATGTTAATAAAAAACTGTGTTCACATAATATTATATATATATATATATATATATATATATATATATATATATATATATATATATATATATATATATATATATATATATATATATATATATATATATATATATATATATATATATATATATATATATATATATATATATATATATATATATTATATATATATATATATATATATATATATATATATATATATATATATATATATATATATATATATATATATATATATATATATATATATATATATATATATATATATATATATATATATAATGGAGTCTGAAATATTAATTAATGGGGATAAATAAATTTTGATACATTTTTTGTATGATTAATTTATTTTTAATGTTATTAAAAAATATATTTTTATGATGTGATCAAATTTTTATTTGATTTTTTATATTTTATATTTTTAGATATTTGATTTGTCACAAAGTTATTGTTAAAATAGAAAAAAAGAATATATATTTATAATTTAAAATATTTTTTTTAAGCAAGTCAAATTAATCAAACAAAACAAGCAATGGGGACCAAACCAAAATTCCTTAGGAGGAAAATCTAAAGAGAGACATACCTAACTTGTCATGAAAGAAATCTTTGTAAATGCTATCATGACCTTGATTAAGCCAAGTAAAATTTTGAAGGTAAAACCATGAATAACAAGCTTACTTGCACAAGAGTTGTCTTCTATAAGGATCTTCTATAAGATAAGGGTTATCAAGAAATTCATTGATTTAATGATGAACAAGTTGTTAACCCATCTAGTTCTTATATGCCAAGGGGTCAAAGAGACAATAGCAAAAATATTCACAACTATCAAAGAGTCTGTTTCCAACCAAACCTTTTTTCAACCCCTCTCGCAATTTAGCTTTATAGCCATCTTAGCTCCATTAAATTCGGCAAGAAAAAGTAATTATTGGACCAATAAAAAAAGAGAAGCAAATGCTTTATCTTATCATTCATGAAAATTCACCAGCAAACACCAATAGTCGGAAGAGTGACAACCATCCCATAAATGTTGCATTTGAGCAAACCAAGAACAAGAGGATACCACACAACATCAACCACTCTTTATTGCTTAGTAGATGTATTTTTATGTTGAATTTCTTAATAACACAAAATTTCACCTTTGAAAAATTTGAAGTTTTGCTTTGCTTATTAACATAAACTAGGACATTAGAGAAAACCATAGAAATACAAGTTTCCCAATCAATACAGTTGCCATCAAAATGATGTTGGAAATTTGGCAATTTTCCCGCAAGAATTTCACCAAATTTTGATGAACAAGAATCAATCTTTTTGATCGATTCCTCCTCTTGTTCTTCACTTTTCACTCGACTGAATCAACCACACTTTGGTTGCAAAATTTTGCTGCACAGAGATAATGAAAGAAGAAAAGAAAATTGAATTTTGGAAAGAGAGGAATTAGGGGTTATCGAGAGAAGAAAAACTTGTTTTTGTAGAGTTTCTCTCTGCTCTCAAACATTGCAATATGAAATTACTCATTTCCAAGTTACAATCAATAATATGGTTACTCCATATTAATAGATTGAGTTTGTTTACACACTAAACAAACCCTAACTAACCTAACTAACTCACCTAAACAAAACAAATAAATCTAAGTCATCATTTCCAAAAATAAACTAATTCAACACACATAGCATTTCGATAACTTCCTTGCCTCTATCGAGAAACCTACTTTGACACAAGGAATTACAATTTAACATATCACCTACTTCATTGCGTCTAAGCTATCTACATTTATCATAAATCTTAACTTCTTGAATACTTCGACCTGCACTCCTTTCATCATGATGTCTATAATATGATTCTCAGTTCTGCAGTGTTTCAAGTTCAGTTTCGCTTCTGCTACTTTCTCTCGAAGATAATGGAACCTTATTTCGGTGTGCTTGCTTCGTCCATGCGCTATCAGATTCTTCGCTAGATTGATGAAAAACATGTTATCGATCTTCATGGTAACCGCTCCATGATTCTTCCCTGTAATCTCTTTGACAAAATTCACCATCAACGTTGCTTGACATGCACAAACAGAAGCAATTATGTACTCTGCTTCACACAACGACAATCCTACTACTGGTTTCTTTCTTGAACTCCAAGCAACTGGTTTACCACCTAGCATAAACATATAGTCATTTATCGATTTTCTATCCTCAGCATCACTACACCAACTTGAGTCGGTCTATCCCACTATCTTGCATTATTTTCCTTCATCAGCTGCAAGAAATAAAATGCCATAGTCGAGAGTTTCTTTCAGATACCTTAGTATTCTCTTTACCTCCGCTAGGTGTGATACCTTTGGCTTCTGCATGAATCTACTCACCATACCTATATTATATGCTAGATTAGTTCTTGTGTGAGAAAAGTAAAAAGTGATACGATGAGTTTTCTATACCACGTTAGAAAAACATCATCTTCATCTGTGTCTTTAGATAGTTATAATTTGGCATAAGCTGAAGTCAAAGTTGAGTTACAATCTTGCACTTCAAATCTCTTGAGTATTTCACCTTCATATCTTCTTTGGTGTATTATCAAGTCTCTATTACTCTTGTAGAATTTGATACCAATGAATTATGAGAGATTTCCCAAGTCATACATTTCAATCTCCTCACTTAGGTCATGTTTGAAGTTGATCTCCATCTTGCAACTTCATGTTATCAACAGGTCATCGACATAGTATAAGCAACTTACTATTGCTTCTTCTTACATATACTCCATGCTCGGTTGTGCACTTCAAAAATTCTTTCTCTCTTAGGAAATTATCTATCTTCTTATTCCAAGTTCTTAGAGCTTGCTTAAGTCCATACAAGGCTTTATGCAGCCTGTATACCTTGCTTTCTTCGCCATGTTTCACAAACCCAACAGGTTATGCAACATATACTTCTTCATCTAAGGGGCCATTTAGGAATGCACATTTTGATGGAGAATTGCCATCCAAGGCGCAGCGGAATTTAAAAATTTCTCCATTTAGTGATCCTTACGAATTGGCATGATCAGTGATAGAATCGTTACCTCTTGTGGCGATTCAAACCTTTGGTGCAGATCTTTGATAATGATCAAAACCTTTGATACAGATCCACGGGGCGATCACGAACGTTGAACGATGACAACGTCTCTACTCAGTCCACACGAACGGATTCCTTCAATCGCAGTGCTAGCTGTTATGAATGAAGGCTTTGAGTGAGAGAAAGAGGGAAACAAAATTTCAAGTCTCTACTTGAATTTCAGTCTGAGTGGAGTGGAGTGACAATGCTTCTACCCAAGGGGTTCTATTTATAGAACCACTTGTGTGGGCTTCAAGCTAAAAAGCCCACTTAAGTGTATTTTGGCCCATATCTTATAATATGCCCAAAATCACTTAAGTATTTGGTACCTTACCATATTTCGTCTCCCACTTAAGTGCACCGTACCTTACGGTGTTCCTTAGTTACTCTATCTCTCATCAATCCGTCCTTTGTGTGTGACCCTATAGGTTTTCGCGACGTTGGCAATTATATTAAATCACACATTTAACATAATAAACAGTGAGCGGTATCTAGCAACACATCACTGCTACCCAAGTCACGAAAATGTCATGTGATCTGACAAAACCTCCTGTGATAATAATTATGTGTATAATTACCCCTTTGCCCTTATGTCTATATTGAACACAAGGTATAGACCGTGTCACCCTTGTCCAGTTCAATATTGGGCCCATAGACATTTATCCTGTTAGGCAGGATTGGCAAATTCCATCTAGGACACTCATGTCCCTCAACATGCTTCGTGGAGTACCCATCAACTGTCTTTATGGTTATCCAGTTACGGACAATGTTTGATCAACAATAAAGCACTCGACTCTACATCTAGGATCCATAGTGGTTTCAGGTCGAAGAGTGGGTATACACTATTATCACCATGAGAATAACTTATGACACTTTGCATAACTTTCTATATAGTATTCTCATAGCGGGTCAATCCGGTATAAATATTACTCCTAATATTCATACCTATGTTTAAGACTTGATAACTCTTTATCCATGATCCATGAGATGTGATCATCAGTCTACAAACATAATAGTCTTAATGCTTTAATGTTATCCCACTTCACACTAAAGCTCGACTACGGATACTTTAAGAACAGTGCCCTTATATTTAATGTGTTCTCATGATTAAGTCACACTTAATACATTAAACGGACTATCTATTCTAGGGACTTTATTAATCAACCATAATAAAGAAAATGCCTTTTATTATTAATAAATAATTCGATACAAGTACCAAAAGTATTGGCCTCTAGGGCTTACACCAACAATCTCCCACTAGCACTAGAGCCAATCAGGCATACCCCGTATGCACATTGATCTAGTATGGCCATCATGCTTCTGCTGCGCAAGAGGCTTTGTCAGTGGATCAGCTATATTATCAAGTGTATGTACTTTACATATTTTCACATCTCCTCTATCTATTATCTCTCGAATGAGATGATAACGCCTAAGTATGTGTTTGGATCGTTGGTGAGATCTAGGCTCCTTAGCTTGTGCGATAGCACCATTGTTATCACAATAGAGACCAATGGGATCCACAACGCTAGGGACTATGCCAAGTTCACTAATGAACTTCCTGATCCAAACAGCTTCCTTTGCTGCACTTGAGGCAGCAATATACTCGGCCTCGGTTGTAGAATCAGCAACTGTATCTTGCTTCGAACTTTTCCAGCTCACAGCGCCACCGTTCAAGCAAAACACATAACCAGATTGCGATCTAAAGTCATCCTTATCTGTCTGGAAGCTAGAATCAGTGTAACCAATTACAGCCAACTCTTCCTGACCTCCATATATCAAGAATGATTCCTTAGTCCTTCTCAAGTACTTAAGGATATTCTTAACAGCTACCCAATGGGCATCACCAGGATCAGATTGGTACCTACTCGTTGTACTTAAAGCATACGAGACATCTGGTCGAGTACATAACATGACATACATGATAGATCCTATTGCAGATGCATATGGAATCTTATTCATGCGTTCCCTTTCTTCCTTAGTTGAAGGGGATTGTGTTTTTGATAGACACAGGCCATGTTGCATAGGTAGGAATCCTTTCTTGGAATCATGCATATTAAAGCGTCTCAGCACTTTGTCTATGTATGTACTCTGACTTAGGCCAAGCAGTTTTTGTGATCTATCTCTATAGATTATGATTCCTAATATATAGGCTGCTTCACCTAGGTCCTTCATAGAAAAGCATTTCCCCAACCAAGTCTTTACTTGTTGCAGGGTAGGGACATCGTTTCCAATGAGTAATATGTCATCTACATATAACACCAGGAACACGATCATGCTCCCACTAACCTTCTTGTAGACACAAGGCTCATCTTCGTTCTTGATGAATCCATATTGTTTTACCGTTTCATCAAAACGAAGATTCCAGCTTCTGGAAGCTTGCTTCAATCCATAGATTGATCTTTGTAGCTTACATATCTTATGGGCTTCTTCTGGTATGTCAAATCCTTCAGGCTGTGTCATGTACACATCCTCAAGAAGATTCCCATTAAGGAAAGCAGTTTTGACATCCATCTGCCATATTTCATAATCATGATATGCAGCGATAGCAAGTAAAATCCGAACAGATTTAAGCATTGCAGCTGGTGAAAAGGTTTCATCATAGTCAACACCATGAATTTGTTTATATCCTTTTGCAACCAGTCTTGCCTTATAGGTATGTACCTTACCATCCATGTCAGTCTTCTTTTTGAAGACCCACTTGCATTCTATAGGATTAACTCCTACAGGAGGCTTTACCAAGTTCCAAACTTGGTTCGTGTACATGGAATCTATTTCGGATTTCATGGCCTCTAGCCACTTCTCAGACTCGGGACCAGTTATGGCCTCTTGGTAGGTCACAGGCTCATCTTGATCCATGAGTAATACATCACCTTGATCTGTTATGAGATATCCATATCTCTCAGGTAGGTGACGTATCCTGCCTGACCTACGCTGGTCTTGTTCTACTTGAGCAGGTTGCTCTTCCACAACCATTTGTGTTTCCTGCTCTAATTCCTCCATAGGTGTATCGATGCTTTGTGATTCTTGAATTTCTTCAAGCTCTACTTTCCTCCCACTGGTTCCTTTGGAAATAAAATCCTTTTCTAGGAAAACTCCAGTTCGAGCGACAAACACTTTGCCCTCAGAAGGATTGTAGAAGTAATATCCTCTTGTTTCTTTAGGATACCCCACAAATAAGCATTGGTCAGATTTGGGCTCAAGCTTAGTTGAAATTTGTCGTTTCACATAAACTTCACAACCCCAAATCTTCATGTAAGACATATGTGGTCTCTTACCATTCCATATCTCATATGGTGTCTTATCAACCTTTTTGGATGGAACACGGTTAAGTGTGTAAGCTGCGGTCAACAACGCATGTCCCCAAAAGGAGTTTGGAAGATCGACTTGACTCATCATGGATCGGACCATGTCCAACAGGGTTTGATTTCTTCTCTCAGACACACCATTCCATTGGGGTGTTCCAGGAGGAGTGAGTTGGGATAGGATCCCACACTCTTTCAGATGGTCATCAAACTCTAGGCTTAAATATTCACCACCTCGATCTGATCGAAGAGCTTTAATATTCTTACCTAATTGGTTTTGTACTTCATTCTTGAATTCTTTGAACTTTTCAAAGGACTCTGATTTGTGTTTCATTAAATACACATAACCATATCTACTGAAATCACCAGTAAATGTGATGAAGTACTAAAAACCTCCTCTGGCTGATATGTTCAGTGGACCACATACATCAGTATGTATGAGGGCCAAAAGATCATTAGCTCTTTCACCTTTTCCTGTGAATGGAGACTTTTTCATATTTCCAATTAAACAAGATCTGCATGTCTCATATGATTCATAATCAAAAGAGTCCAACAATCCATCTTTATGGAGTTTGGAAATGCGTTTCTCATTTATGTGGCCTAATCGACAATGCCAAAGGTAAGTTGGATTTAACTCATTAGGTTTCATCCTTTTAGTATTAATGTTATAAATAGGCATTTCAAGATCAATGACATATAGTCCATTGTTCATTTGTGCAGTTGCATAGAATATATCATTCAAATAAATTGAACAACAATTGTTCTTTATTATGAATGAAAAACCGAACTTGTCCAAACAAGAAACGGAAATAATATTCCTGCTAATTGCTGGTACATAATAACAGTTCTCTAACTGAATTATCAAACCACTAGGTAAAGTCAATTCATAAGTTCCTACGGCTAAGGCAGCAACCTTTGCTCCATTACCAACTCGTAGGCCGACTTCACCTTTTGCCAATTTTCTACTCCCTTTTAGTTCTTGCACATTTGTACAAATGTGAGAACCGCATCCAGTATCTAATACCCATGATGCAGAAGTAGATAAATTAATTTCAATAACAAAAATACCTGAAGTTGGAGTCTCTACTCCATTCTTCCTATCTTCCAGGTACTTTGGGCAGTTCCTCTTCCAGTGTGCGGTCTTACCGCAATGGAAGCAGGTACCTTCCTTTTCTATGCTTCCACTAGGCTTCAAAGCAGCACTAGTGGGTTTGGGTTTGGCAACTTCCTTGCCTTTCCCTTTATCATGTTTGAGGACAATCCTCATGTCTCGGTACCAATCCAGAAAATTTGTCCCAGACAATTTTTCCTTGTCAAGGTTTGGTCGCAATATGTTGTTAGAGGTGTTTGTTGTCATGGTAATCTACACAAGGATTAATAAAAATATAAGTATCATTGACATATTTAATTAGGCCTTTAATTAAACATGCTCCCACTATTTTATTCAAAACAAATGACCCTCATCATTTGATTCGGAAAATCCCGTTGGAAGATTCTCTAGTGGGTCGAGATCCATATTTCACTTCGTTCTAAGTCCGCGTAGGCGGATTACACAAAACTAGGTTATTTTAGGTAGGAACTCCTTCCAATTGTATCTCATACAACTCTCGAAAATTTCAGTTGGGTGAATAACTCCTTATTCCAATCCATCATATGGATCATTCCCAACTCTTGCTTCTAAACATATATATAATCTTATTATAATTTGTTTAGTTAAGTTTGACCCATTGTTTTAACAGTTGGATATTACAATTATCCCATCGCACCTTACTAATATATAGATCATGCACCTCGCGTAGGCGAAACCTACATTATCCATTACTAGTCTTGATGAGTGTTAAAACTTGGAAAGCATAAACTTAATATTTAATTTGAGGGAATTGCAATTATACTGATCTCACCGGCTTGTTTATCATATAAACCGTCTCTCACATGCATCAACATACATACACATGCATCAACATACATATAAACAAAATGAAACAGTTATGGCCCCTAGCGCAATTGTTCTCCCAAGCCAATGAGAGAACCTAAGCTAACCTACAACGATCTAAGCTTCTCCAAGCAAGATCTTTAAGGTTGTCCTCCTTTGGCACTGACTTCTTTGCTTTCTTCATATCATTACATTATATGAAAGAAACTCGTTTTACATACGAGGGAGTGAGATGAGAAAAGAAGTTACATTTGGGAGATTAAGAGAGAGGCACGACACGCAGGTCGTATTTTAAAAACCCAAAACAAAACAAAGGAAAACTAAGGCCATAACCGATCACCACAAGACAATAATAAACACTTTATTATTATTATTAATTCCTTTAATTAATTAAAATCAAATTAAATTTCGACGACCGATCACACAGCGAAAATTTTAATGAACAATTCATTTAAAATTGACGTCGTTTTTCGTATCAACACTTGATACTTCAAAGCACTTTTTCTAGCCGAACGGGTGGATTTTTCCTTGCGTTAACCGGTTAACACTGTTTGAAAACTTTTAGAAAATTCTTTTCTGCCTTGCGTTAACCGGTTAACCATATGCGTTAACCGGTTAACACTGTTGAAAAATTTCTTGGAAAACTGTTTTCCGCCTTGCGTTAACCGGTTAACCAAATACGTTAACCGGTTAACACTGTTTGAAAATTAAAAAAAAATATTTCGTATTGGGTTAACCGGTTAACCATACGCGTTAACCGGTTAACACTGTTCGGAAAAGTGTTTAGGACGCACAACTCTTGTGCAGTCAAACCCCAATCGCATAACTCTCTAACAACACAACCCTTGTGTCGTCACTAACCCTGATGCACCAATTTCAGACCGTCAAACACATCTCGATTGTTAATTCAGTATGATTGATCAACACGTCATTGCTTCACCATACTAATGTCGGATCAAGAAGCAAACGACCATTGATCGCTCAAAGGAAAACAATCATTGAGGGTTTGAATGAATGAAACAAGAACACTATATCATATATAATGTATTTTGCACCAGGATTACATATATCACATATATGTAACTTGATCGATCTCAATTTAACCTTTGATTCATTCTGTCTTTAATCATATTATTACAGAACAAAAACAGTTATCGGATTCATGGTTTCGTAAGTGGCTCTGATACCACTGATGGAGAATTTCCATCCAAGGCGCAGCGGAATTTAAAAATTTCTCCATTTAGTGATCCTTACGAATGGGCATGATCAGTGATAGAATCGTTACCTCTTGTGGCGATTCAAACCTTTGGTGCAGATCTCTGATAATGATCAAAACCTTTGATACAGATCCACGGGGCGATCACGAACGTTGAACGATGACAACGTCTCTACTCAGTCCACACGAACGGATTCCTTTAATCGCAGTGCTATCTGTTATGAATGAAGGCTTTGAGTGAGAGAAAGAGGGAAACAAAATTCCAAGTCTCTACTTGAATTTCAGTCTGAGTGGAGTGGAGTGACAATGTTTCTACCCAAGGGGTTCTATTTATAGAACCACTTGTGTGGGCTTCAAGCTAAAAAGCTCACTTAAGTGTATTTTGGCCCATATCTTATAATATGCCCAAAATCACTTAAGTATTTGGTACCTTACCATATTTCGTCTCCCACTTAAGTGCACCGTACCTTACGGTGTTCCTTAGTTACTCTATCTCTCATCAATCCGTCCTTTGTGTGTGACCCTATAGGTTTTCGCGACGTTGGCAATTATATTAAATCACGCATTTAACATAATAAACAGTGAGCGGTGTAGCGGTGTATTCGTCACTTTATGATTTATTGACTAAATCATAAGCAAAGCATACAAAGAATCGAGTCGCCACCGCACTTTTATTTATCCTAAGGAATGGCTAAAAAGCGAACAAAAGCCTAAGAAGTTTTACACATAGAAAACTAATGAAAAGATCAGAGAGTCTGGGTAAGGGGTAAATTACGCAATGGGAAGGTGTTAGGCACCCAAAACGTCCTAGGTACTCCTAGGGAGCCCTTTTCACAATTGTTGTATGAAAATGTTATTTGTTTTGAAAATATTATTGTGCAAACATGAATGGGATGATGAGAAAAGAATACACAATTTTTATTGTTTTTGTGTTTGAACGGATGAACCCGTTGCCTACGTACCTTCCATCAAAGGTAAGGATCAAAAGGCCGTAGTTCGGCTAAAAGATTTCCAAACATGAGTGGATTCAATTTTAAAACAAGAGCACTAAGGCTTTTCATTATCAACGGGAGAAAACTCAACCAAGACCAACAATCCACCATGCGAGGACGGCTTCAACATACTAGTGAGGGGTTAACCCTATAATAAGTATGGAAGACTTACAATCAACTCACTAAGGATATGGTAAGATTCAAATCAACCACTATGATAATTGAAACCTATGGCTAATGTATGAAAAATTATCAACAATGGACAAAGCCACAAAACAATTGAATGGGTGGAGTTAAATGATTATGAGTATTCACAAAATATGGTTAAAGTATGATTAAGATTCAATTCAGAAAGAAGTGTTATCAAAAATGGAGTTTGAAAGGTCAAGGACTTAAGGTCCAGGTTTCTAATTTGAAACAAGTGAATATGTTTGCACAATAATACTTTCAAGTTTAAAAGTCAACAAGTGAAAAGAGGTTTGGAACAAAAAGGGTATGGATGAAGGAGTGTAAAACTTCTTAAAAGTTCACTTCTTGAGATCATATAGAAGATGATTCAAGAGTGTCCTTAGGAATGGGCAATGAGCAATAACAAATAAACAAAACAAATGATACCGGATGCCAATCAATGGACTTACACCAATCTCACAGACAACGGTGGATACCGGATACCAATAAATGGATTTACACCAATCTCCTAAAACAAACACGGATATCAGATGCCAATAAATGGTCTTACTCCAATCTCCTAAAGAAAAATACAACAAAAGGGTGGATACCGGATACCAATAAATGGATTTACACCAATCTCCCACGGCAAAACAAAACAGTGGATATCAGATGCCAATCTATCTGGACTTATTCCAATCTCCACAAGATGATCATAAGAGTACAAATGCCAACAACATGGACTTACAATTGAATCCTCACATACAACAAACAAACATAAGCAATAAGCAAACAGGGTGCAAGTTGCCAATAAATGGTCTTACACTTAATCCCTTCCAAATCATAGGAACAATGGCCAATCAACATGGACTTACAATTGTCCTCAATGGACAATTAAAGATGTCACAAAGATATGAAATGATGATCATGCACTAATGAACAATTAATGATGATAAATGCACAAAGGCAAACAAGCAAACATGTACAAATGAAACAATCAATCAAACAAATAGCACACACTATATACAAACAATTAGGCTCAAGCAAAGGGTTAGACTTTAAAGTCAACTGGAATGGGGTGAATGGTGCTCTTAACCTTAACATTGAGAGTTAAGGTGAAGCAGATGAAAGGATATGAGGGGTGTGCCTCATGCTCTTATCCCTGGTCAGGGAAAGCTTCAAATGATAGAAGGTGTGGGAGTTCAGAAAGTTGGAACTCTCTCCACAAGTTAATGACTCTATAGATCTTGGGTTAAGATCCACAATGCTACAACATGTAATGTGAGCAAAGGGATGACACACAGAATAGTAGGAGATGGACTACACATCTCTTTTATCTACTAATTGCCTTATCAAAGGACTTTTCCTGCTTGGGGACAAAGATAAACAAGCACAAGCATTGCCTCTTAAGGAGGACTTCAGACAGGTGCCTGGCCAAGTAACAAGCCAGGTCTTCCAGACTACATGAAGAAGAGATGTTATACCTCAATGCTTAAGCTATCAAGCAAAGCAAAAGCAAGTTCACAAAGGAACTATAGCAACTAAAGTACCTGAAAACATCAAACACAATTAGTATACTATACAGACAATCAACCAACAGTTAATGCAACAGACAACCAATATAGGCAAAGGCATAAGCCACAAGTCAATCCCAATTGAATCAAACCTACAAAACACACATTAGTAATCAAAAGCAAATATCAAATGCTCTCAAGATGAGGCATCATCAATTGTGTAACTTGAATGTGTAACCTGAAACAAAGCTCCAAACATGAGAGGCAAACCCTTAGGCCAAAGCCTAGGGTCAAAGATGAGGAAAAAATTTAAAACAGAACATGAAAATTCACAAGAATCAAGAATAATCAATCAAGAACAATGTCCAATTGGTATCATGTCAAAACTATCAACCAATTTTATTTCATAAACAAATCATGCCAATGGTGCAAGTTGGAAGCTCAATGAGGTAAACAGAATGAACACAAGCATATCAAATCAACAATGGCTCAATAAATTCCAAGAAAAATCATGTCTAACCAGAACACATTGAATGAGCAACACACCAAAAATCATGGCATTTGGATAATTAGAAGCATGTCAATTAAAATCAACAAGTCATGGTATGCAAAAATAAGCTCAAACAAGACCACAAATGGTACACCATCTTCACACAAGCATAAAACAGTGATGACAAATGATAAATGATCCAAAACAAAACCAAAATGAACTTCAATGTGTCTAGAAAGCATGCGTAAAATTTCAAGCTCATAGGATAAGGCATAAGAATTTCACAAATCATGGAAGTTGAACACTCAACAAAAGTCCAATTATGACTAAACAGCAAAGAAAATCTCAAACAAATTGGAAATGGATCCAAAAATTCTACAAAAAATCATGCTCAAACTAGACATCCAGAAGTGTCATCATGCAAAAATTCAGAACAATTGGCAATCAAATGGAATGGTAAATAAAATCCACAACATGAACAAGAAATGGTGTGACACACATTGTCAGACCTCCAATAATCACATCATAACTCAACATCCAGAAAGGCAAAAATCACAAACTCTATACCAAAATCTCATTTAGGATGTCTAGTTCATGCATATAAAGTTTCAGCTCCATTGGGTCAAGCATCATCATTTCACAATCAAAATGGTAAGCAAGGTACATGAATGCATAAGCATGAACAAACCCTAGGCAAAATAAAAATCTACACGTGCACAATTTTGGTAAAAATCATCATAAAATACTAGAGATCACAAGGAACACAATGGAAAAAACCTCATGTTAATTGGATAAATATTCAAGAAGTTATGAATTTTGGAATGGCATGAAAAAAATAAAAATCATCATGAACAAGGTGTATGAATATGGAAGCATAACATAGAAAAAATGCCAAGCCAAATGAGAATTTGCTTCAGCGGAGGATCGAACTGAGTTGGTTTTCAAACCAAAGCGCGCTACCTGAAGCGCTGCGTTTTACTAAAGGAGGTGTCACGGTTTGATTGGCTACATGGACCAGAAACACAAAAAACATGCAAAATAAGAGAGGACATGGATCAAATACGATCTGGCTAGGGTTCTTGAACACATTCAACATGTTCTTCATCATTTCCAGGTGATGAACAACTGTTCATGAAAATCAACAAGCAGCATACCATTCGATTCATTTCTTAACCTACATCATCAATCCAACCATAATTTGACCTAATTCTAATCATATTAAAAGAATCGATCAAAGGAAGTTTCATCAACCAAACTTAAAATCCAGATATCTCTCTTAATACAGCATGAAAATTCAAGATCCAAAGTTCATTATGATCAGCAATGGAGGATCTATAAGATGCATATCTTAATTACAAGAATCAAGAGTATCGAATTCCAACCTCTATGAAGATGCAGATCTGGAAACGTGTTTTTCTGGCCTTGGCAAGGTGAAACAGAACTTCCTTGATGCTTAGGTTGAAGAATGGAAGGAGGATCGTGGCTCAGTCGTGCTCGATGATGCTCAAAAATGCAACTGCCATTGATGGAGCTTGATGTAACAATGCTTGAAACAGCTCAACAGTGATGAATGCTTGCTTGCAGAAGATCCAACAACACTTGCAGATGATGAACCAATGGAGAAATAACAAAGGATTTGGGAGAATTTGCAGAAAAATGAGAGCAAAAGTTTTTGAGAGAATTTGCAATTTTCAATCTAGATATGAGATGAATGAATGTTAATCCCCAAATTCAGTTAGAATTATCTATTTATATATGCTGCTAATCAATTTTGTTAATCAAGCTTAGCCAAAACCAAAGTGATTAGTGAAATGAGTTTTTGTGCTAAATGGCCAAAGTAACCTTCATGTGCATGAGAACCTTGCTACAGTGCACGTTTTTCTGTCCAAACACACTCCAAATATCATTTAAGACCAAGTGCAAGTGAAATTATGTGTGGAAATTGCATATTCTTGAAAGTCACTTTTTTCCCTCCCTTTTTTAAATTCAAATCACATGAAAAATGCCATTTTTGTGTGATGAGTTTTGATGAAATGTAATGAATGATTTGGATAGAGCATGTTAAAAGGAGAATGTGGCAAAAAGCCCCACTTCATTTGGCCAATTGGTGTGAAAGTTATCCAAGTTTGAAGTTCAAAATTTCTTGACAATGATTTGATCATAACTTGCCAACCACAAATGAGAAATGGATGTTCTTGGATTTTTTGGAAAGGTGAGAGCAAGATCTTCAACTTTCATGTTGGACAAAATTTCATTTGAAGCTTCCTTGATGATGTAAATTTGAGGAGAAGACCTTTCCATTTTTGGCAGTTTGAAATTACAGGTCACTTACTATTTTTGGAAACTTTTCATCTGACCTCAAATCCTTCAATGTTGATCTTTGAAATGTCAAATGAGACTTGTATGGACATGAGTGAGACCTCTCCAACCATCTCCCACCTTCAAATCCCTGATTAAATGCACAGTTGACCACAATTGACTTTGCTAGGGTTTTGGTTGACTAAGCCATGTTCTGATGAATTTCAAGCCTCTACCACTTGAGATATTGATTCCAAATGATATCACAACTCATGTGAACTTCTTATGAATGATCATGGTGCCCAAATTCTCAAGAATGGCCACCATCTATTGCTCAATGAATGCTTTTGACTGTCTTGACCTAGTGGTTGCTTCATCTGCAAGTAACAAGGCTAGATGACATATTTTTGTACTTTTGGTTAGTAAACAAATGAAAAGCAATGATATATAAATGCAAGACATGCTTGGTGATCAAGAATGACACTCACAAGATAACTCACCCACCAGGAGGGAAGCAAAGGTGCACAATGATCCTTGAGGCAATGATATGATATGATGCCATGAGGGATCTTAGGGACAAAATTGGGGTCTTACAAGCGGTATCTAGCAACACATCACTGCTACCCAAGTCACGAAAATGCATGTGATCAGACAAAACCTCCTGTGATAATAATTATGTGTATAATTACCCCTTTGCCCTTATGTCTATATTGAACACAAGGTATAGACCGTGTCACCTTTGTCCAGTTCAATATTGGGCCCATAGACATTTATCCTGTTACGCAGGATTGGCAAATTCCATCTAGGACACTCATGTCCCTCAGCATTCTTCGTGGAGTACCCATCAACTGTCTTTATGGTTATCCAGTTACGGACAACGTTTTATCAGCAATAAATCACTCGACTCTACATCTAGGATCCATAGTGGTTTCAGTTCGAAGAGTGGTATACACTATTATCACCATGAGAATAACTTATGACACTTTGCATAACTTTCTATATAGTATTCTCATAGCGGGTCAATCCGGTATAAATATTACTCCTAATATTCATACCTATGTTTAAGACTTGATAACTCTTTATCCATGATCCATGAGATGTGATCATCAGTCTACAAACATAATAGTCTTAATGCTTTAATGTTATCCCACTTCACACTAAAGCTCGACTACGGATACTTTAAGAACAGTGCCCTTATGTTTAATGTGTTCTCATGATTAAGTCACACTTAATACATTAAACGGACTATCTATTCTAGGGACTTTATTAATCAACCATAATAAAGAAAATGCCTTTTATTATTAATAAATAATTCGATACAAGTACCAAAAGTATTGGCCTCTAGGGCTTACACCAACACATTTCACATCCATTTGACATGTGTGAAAGTTGTTCATGTTTGCTAGACCAACAACCAACCTGATTGTTTCGATCCTAGCAACACGTGTAAAAACTTTGTCAAAGTCAATTCCTTCTTTCTAAGGAAATCCTTTCACCACAAGTTTTGCCTTGTGTCGAGTTACTTCTCCTTTGGGATTCAACTTCACCTTGCATGCCCATTTCACATTGATTGTGTTCTTTCCTTGAGGAAATTCGACAATTGACCAAGTATTGTTGACTTTTATGGACTTTAGTTCCTTATTCATTGCTTTCATCCACTTCGAATCCTTCAATGCCTCAACTACATTGATTGGTTCGACATCGACATAGAAAGCATAGTGTACCAGTTCACCTTCATCATCGACCACATCATCTGATGTAATCACACAGTCTTGCAACCTTACAGGCATATGTCTTGTCCTTTGAGATTTGTTTGTGCTTGCTTATCCTATGACCTCTTTTTGTCGAACTTCTCTTTTGACTTCACTTGCTGGTTCTTCAGTAAATCCTTCTTTACATTTTTAGTTAGATCCCATTCCTTAAGCTCATCTATGTTCACTACTTGCTTGTTCACTAGGTCAAACAACTTGTAACCTCCAATCGAATGATAACCTATTAGAATCATTTGACTCGACTTATCATCAAGTTTTCTTCTTAACTGATCTGACACATGTCTATGTGCTATAGATCCCAATACTTTCAGATGACTCAAGCTAGGCTTGACACCAAACTAACATTCTTCTGGCGTAATTCCTTCTAGCCTTTTTCGTCAGACATCTTTTAAAAAAAATATATGTTACAGTTGACACAGCTTATCCTCATAATTCTTTAGGTGGATGCTTGCCTTTCAACATACTTCTCACCATATTCATGGTGGTCCTATTCTTCTTTTTTTGCAGTTCCATTATGCTGTTGAGTGTAGGGTGGCACCATATCATGAAAAATCCCTTCTTTTTCACATAACATGTCGAAATATTTTGACACATATTCTCCACCACCATCATTCCTCAGCATTTTCAGCTTTCGGCCACTTTGTCTTTCGACCATAGATTTAAGCTTGGTAAATACCTCAATCACTTCACTTTTCTTCTTGATCAGGTAAGTCCACTGTTTTCAACTGAAATCATCTATGATTGTGACAAAGTATATGTTACCTCCAATCGAATCCACTTGAATAGGTCCACACATATCGACTTCAAGGTTTGCCTTCGACTTGCTTCCTGCATCCTTGCTGAAGTTGTTCTTATGCTACTTTGCCTGCACATATTCCTCACCGACTTCATTTGGAATGTCGATTTCTGGTAACCCCGAAACCATATTTCTTCTTTTCATATCTCTAATGTCTTTGAAATTGGGATGGCCAAGTCTATAGTGGTATATCCATTCATCCATGCTAGTTGCAGTTGCAAGGTACTTGTGCTCCATCACATTAAATTAAATCTTGAACATTCTATTCTAAGACATTAGATCCTTCAAAATTAACCTTCTAGTTAAGCAGAGAACTCTCATAATCTTGTCTTCGATCGACACTTTGTAGTCATTTTTGACCAACTGCCCTATGCCGAGCAAATTGCTTTTCATGCTTGGTATGTATAATACATTAGAAATTACCGACCTATTGCCATCTTTGTGAGTGAAACTTTCTGTTAGATGTATTTTATATGATGTCAAAACAAGGATAATTATGTATACTTGACGGTATCCTATAATTCTAAATGTGCATCTTATCATTAGGAAGCATAACAACATGTTGGAAAAGGCTTAGAAAAGTTCATGCATCAAATAAAAGGTTTCATGCATCAAAAATAATTTTTTATGTGAAAACATCTATGTGTCGATACATACGCACAATAGGTCGACACATAGGAGGAAATTTTCTCTACAGGTTGACACATACGATTTTCAGGTCGACTCATGTGCTCCATTTTTAAATCTTGTAGCTTCTGTTTGATGTGCCACCTCTATAGGTCGACACATGCATCGTATGTGCCGACACATGACTTACATAGGTCGACACATACATTAAAAATATTGAAAATTTGCATTATTTTATATTCCTTGCTTATATATATAATGCAAAAGCTTTAAAGAATGGAAGGTTCTTCCAAAGGAGTGGCGTGGGACGATGGATAATATTGATAAATCTTAGGTTATAGCAATTCATAGTTTGGATTCGATCGAGTGAAAGCTTTGAAGAACATGGGGTTTCTTGCAAAGAAGTAGTATGAGACTGTGAATCAAATTGGCATTTTTTGGTTACTTGATCAAGCTTTGATCAAGGGAAGAGAAGGTGACACACATCAAACTTAGGGGTTGTAGGGTTGGATTTCTATATATCTCTTGTATACATACTTTTGCAAAGTAAGGTTAATTTCATTATCTCAATTTGAGTTTGAATTGAGGGCAGACGTATCCATAGTGAGGTCGATTGCAGATCTACCTAAACAAACCCTTGTGTACACTTTCTTTCTCTTTCTCTCTCTCTCTCTCTCTCTCTTATTTTTTGTTTGCACATTGTTGAATTCATTGATTGTGCAATCTTTACGTTTGGAAAATATTTTTGATTACCTTTTGAAAGAGGCTTTATTGAGTTAATCACACTCCTTTAGACTATGATTGGATTTTAAGATCAACAAAACCACACAAATTTCCAAACAAAATTGATTGCACACAAGGTGTTCGATAACTTGTCTCAATAGATTTTTTTTATGTGATTTATCATTGGGAATATACTATACTTGTAGCATAGCATTCAATTGGTAGTGTTTAAAAGTCTTTGATCAATTTGTGTTCATTATCATATGTTGATAGCATTAACACATATCCGAGCTTTTCGATAGAGGTTCGGTTAGACGATTCGATCCGGGTTACTTCCGCTTTCCATAAACTTTTCAAAATATTTTTTGTTAATTATTTTAAACTAGTGATCTATTCACCCCTCTAGATCAAAGCCTATCTTATAAAAATCTTTTCTCATAATCAGAACACCAAATTTTACCATGTTCTTCATTGAGGGTTTTATGTTGACAAACCAATCTTTCCTACCAGTCATTGAGGGTTTTATGTTGACAAACCAATATTTCCTAGAATCTTTCTTCATCTCTTGTTGTGACCATCAGCAACATCTCTTCTTCTTCATGCTTTGCAAAATTTGCATAATTATCTTGATTCTTTTGTGTTTTTAGGAGAATCACTAGAGTAGTGACCATACTTCTGACAATTGAAGCATTGAATGTGACTTTTGTAAAGTTTTCGACCACCACCTCTTCCTCTACCTGCAATAGCACATATTTGGTTGCTTTGGTATGAGGAATTTATCTGATTTAACCAGCCTCCTTCTTGCTGATTTTGACCAGTCGAATTGTTATAGCCTCATCTACCTTTATTGTTGAAACACTTCCCTTTCCATTTCTTTTCTCTTGTTGATTGTGCCTGCAAAGCCACATCACTCTTCGACTTTCCTGCATCTCTTTCAACCATTCTTTTTACATGAGATTCAAGCATCCCTTTAAGCTCTTCCTTTATCAATGTTGACAAATATTTCGACTATTTTATGACTACTGCTACATGGTCAAACTTTGGGACCAATGACTGCAAGATGTTTGCAACAACTGGTCTTGATGTCAACACTTCTCCACATATCTTGATTTGATTCACTAGTTTTGTAACCTTAGTGAAAAAATCAGTTATGCTCTCATTGTCTTCCATCTGAATCAATTCATATGTTCTTTTGTGATTTTGTAACCTCGCCCCTTTCACCTTTTCTACGCCTCTAAACGATTTCTCAAGAATTTCCCATTCTTCTTTTGCTGAATCGACATCACTCAATTTTTCAAAATTATCAGAATCAACAAATTGATGACTTATAAAGAGAACTTTATAATCTTTCTTCTTCAATTATTTGTGTGTAACCTTTTCTTCATCTGTTGCATTTCTTCGAGAGGTGTCACTAACGTAAGAGGACCCACAAATATTTGTGTACCAAATTTCAAAAACTTAAGTTGTGATGGATATGACCGAAGATAAAACTATCTTCTCTTATTTTACTCCTAAGAAAGGAGACTTTTTTCTTATGGTGACAACAAATATAAAGTTGTTAGTTTTGACACCATTGGTAAGAGCCTTAATCCTACGTTTTAACTATTTTGATTGTTGAAAGTTTATAACACAATTTACTTAGTATTAAATAAATTTTGTGTAAAAAGTAATAAAATATGGTTTAGTTCCTCTATATACAAGGCCATTAAAATCTTGAAACAAATTTCTATTTTTTTTGGGTAAAACTATTTCGAAAGTATAAAAGACCATGACTATCATAGAATTCATACAACTTACCTTTGATAAAACTAACCCCTTTTATATAGTAGAGGTTGAAGTATTTATGTGTGTAGGTATTCTAAGAAATTTTTTCTTAGAAGATAAAGACAAATATGAGGAGGAACAAACACAAAGAATGAACAATCTCGAAAGATATCATCTTGACTAATAACATAAGGAATGTCTTAAAAGGATAAAACATCCTTGAAATAAAATTTGGTGTTCAGAATGTGATCTAAATATTAAAGATATTCCATCTAAATATGAGTAAAATAAAAATGTAAAAAGGATCTAAATAGGTAAAAAAGCTCGTCTTCAAATCCATCCTAAAGACCAACAAAGATTTCTGCTCAATGAATTTGTCTCAAAGGTTGATGTTGCATACAATGGGGAGAAATATGGTCTTATGTCATTTTTAAATGTGTATTTATGTGCTTATAATTTTCATTTTTATTAGATAACTTATCTCTTTTATATATGAATAGTTTTTATCTATTTGTCTTCTTTTATGATTATCTGTCTTCTCTCTTTTTGATAACGTCAAAGAGGAGAAGTTTTATTTCTATCTAAACTTCATATATTTTCAAAACCTTATTAACAAAGGTTTTGGCCAATGTGTAATCGATCATAGGCCTTGCTTGGCCTATGATTAATCACGAATCATGTCTAATTGATTATGGGAAAAAATATCACTATGTAATCGAATAAGTAAGCTCTTTATCAATTAGGATTAAGAACCATCAAAATCCTTTCTATTTTTATAGGTCTAATCAATTAGAGACGCAACCTAATTGATTAGAGCTGCAAATCTGCAATCTAATTACTTATGATGCCGATCCAGCCCAAAAATATTTCATTTCTTGGCCAATTTACTATTGAAAGCGAACTTGTGTTCACTTCAAAACACACAAGAAATCTGAAATATTACTATTCCTGTAAATCTCACTCTCTTCTTAGAAACTTCTTATACACTTTAAGTGAAACACTTGGTATGATTTATTCTCATGTAATTGTTGATTAATTTGCTTAAGTTGTAATTGTAAATTAAGAGAGTGTTATTCTTTTGTAACTCTGATATTATTATAAAGTTTGGTGTAAGAAGACTGTGGGTTGATCTTGTTATAAAAGCTATGTTGTTAGTGAAATTCTCAAGAAAAAATTCTTAAGGATTAGAGTTGGCTGCATGGTTTAAGGTTGAACGAATATAATTTCTAGCTTGTTTTTTCCTTTACCTTATCTCTTTATAATTCTGTTACTTAATCTTTCGCGCTTAATATCTGCTTCATCTTTTTTCCTTAAAATCAATCAAGTAAAATATTTTTTTCTTTAAAGTTTTTAATTTTTTATTACAATTCACTCCCTCTCCTTTATTTTTAAAGTCACTTGGTCAACAAGAACAATACTCAACTTGAAAGACATGTTGTCGTAGTTTGAGGAATGCAAAAGAGACCTTTCTAAGTTCCTCAAAAGACATTATAATATAGAGAGCCTGGTGAGGCTTTGCAAACAATATCAAAGAATTAAAATTGATTGTTAAAAATTTGTGGCAAACTTGGCCACAATGAATTAAATTCTCGACTGCAGTAAGACAAGTATTTTTTAGGTGATAACTAGATGTAACAACATTTGTTGTGAACTATTATAAAACTATTTTTTTTTCTATTTCTCAATCCATTCTTTATATTTTTACTTATTAAAATTTTATATGTATTTTTTCTCTATCCATTTGCATATGCGATCGTGCACAAAGTTCCACATTATTTAAGCAAAAAACATTTTTTTTGATATTTTTATCTTAAATCCCACTACACAAACATCTCACAACAGAGATATTCGACTGTGTATATATGTTGGTTCGAACCCGCAACAACCCACATATTCACTTTTAAGGAGTGAAATTTTGATCATTAAGCTACTTGATAAATAATAAATTTTATATGTTCCATATCTCGTGTATACGTAATAATTGTTGGAACAAGAAACACAATAACACACACTTGTATAATGGGTAGAGAAAGAGAGAGTATGATTTCAAGAAAGATTGAGTGTGTATTTTATTAAACCTTCAAAAGGTTATATTACAACATTGCACACAAGACTCAATTAACCAACTTAATTGAAAAACTAAAGTATCACACTTATAGTCGAAGACATACATCTTGTATTCGACTACCATAAGCCTGTATTCGACTACCACACATATTTATTCGAATACCACAAAACATGAATTACAAGTTTTACAACACACCATCTTAATTCAAGTTTTTTAATGTCTCCAAGCTCATTAGTTTCTTTAGTCTCTTGAATTTCTCAGTTCTTACACCTTTGGTTAGCAGGCCAGCCACTTGATCTTCACTCTTGCAATGTTCCAACTTCCATTTTCCTTCACTTACCTTCTCATTCAAGTAATGAAACCTCATATTTATGTGCTTACTTCTCCCATGAGCAATGGGATTTTTGACAAGGTTTATTATTGCAGACACATTGTCAATCTTTAATGTCACCTTATCACATTTCTCATGGCACAATTCTTGTATTAGACTCATTAACCATGCAACTTGGAAAGCACATAAAGATGCTGCAATGTACTCAGTTTCACATGTTGATAAGGATACAACTAGTCCCTTCCCTGAGCATCCATAGACTGATGCTCCTCCATACATAAAGATGTACTCACCTATTTATTTCCTATCTTCTTTGTCACCATACCAATTAGAGTCAGTGTATCCGAGTAATTTGCAACTTCTTCCATTGTCAAGTGTTTTAAACAAGATGTCACAATCCATTGATCCTTTAATGTACCTAAGGATCCTTTTCTCTGCAGCTAAGTGAGACACTTTTGGTTTCTCCATAAAAATTCTCATTATTCTCATACTATATGCTAAATATGGTCTTGTATTGCTTAAATACCTCAATGATATAATGAGTATTCTATATTGTGCAGGATCAACCCATTTCTCATCCTCTTCTTTTGATAGTTTTGGCCTTGGTTATATAGGTGTTGTGGCAGAATTACAATGTTCCATTTTTAATTTCTCCAGAATTTCAACTGCACACCTCCTTTGATACATAAACAATCCTTTGTTTCCCATCTGAAATTCTCTGCCAAGGAAGTGTGTGATGTAGCCAAGATCTGTCATCTCAAACTTCTTCATTATACCACTCTTAAATTATCTAATATAGTAATCATTACTTCTTGTGATAATTAGGTCATCAACATAAATACATATTATGATTACCCATTTGCTTGTATCTTTCTTGATATACACTCCATGTTAAGATACACACTTGTTGAATCCTAGCCTCTTTAGAAAACCATCAATTTTCTTGTTCCATTCTATAGGTGTCTGCTTGAGGCTATACAATTCTTTCCTTAGTTTGTAGACTTTTGTTCTTGATCTTTTAGAACAAAACCAAGAGTTTGTGCTACATACACTTCTCCTTCTAATGGGCCATTAAAAGATGATGATTTGACATCCATTTAGTAGATGGTCCAGTTGTTAATATTTGAAATTTTAATAACTAGTCTAATAGTCTCAATTATAGGCACATGTGTAAACACTTATTCAAAGTGTATGCCTTCTCTTTGTAGAAATCTCTTTGCCACTATTCTATCCTTGTGGTTGATCACTCCACCTTTGGGATTTATCTTGACCTTGAACACACCCTTCATATCAATTTCCTTTTTTGTTTGAGGTAAATCAACCAACTCCTATCTCTTGTTATTCTCAACTGACTCTAGCTCTTATTTTATTGCACATATCCATTTTGGATAACTTAATGCTTCCTATGAATTCACATCCTTAAATTCAACAATAACTTCAAAATGGACAAGGTCGCCACTATCAGTTACCTCGTTACCAAGAAAGATTTCACAATCTTGTAATCTAGAAGTCATGTTTCTTTGGCTTATTGATCTCCTCACATTTCCTTCCTCCTGGACTCTTCTTCTTGCCGATTTTGGTTCTTCAAACATTTCATGCATTGTATTAGGTTTGTGGTATTTGACTATATCATGCTTGTATTCGACTACCACTTACTTCCATACTTTTATTTTATCAAAGAATACATCCCTTATGACCACTGTCTTCTTATTTACAACATCATAAAGTTGGTAACCACCTATTGAGTGATACCATACAAATATCATTTGATCTCCTTTATCATCAAGCTTTATTCTTATTTGATCAGGTACATGCCCGTAGGAAATTGATCCAAACACCTTTGAATGGATCACCCTTGGTTTGATTCTTGACTAAGCTTCTTCATAAGTGATGTTTCTTAGCTTCTTAGTTGGACATATATTCAACAAGTATGTGGCATTGGACTTAACTTCTTCCCATAATTCTTTTGGCAAATGCATATATTTGAGCATTGCTTCTTACCATGGTCATGATTGACCTATTCTTCCTCTTAGCAATTCCATTTTAGTTGAGGGTTATAAGGTGGAACTACTTCATGAACAACACCTTCTTGGTAACAATACTTGCTAAATTCATTTGAGACATATTCACCTCCACCATCTGATCTCCATGTTTTTATTTTGTGACCACTTTATCTTCTCCATCATGAACTTGTACTTATTGAATACTTCAAATACTTCATCTTTTCTATTGATCAAGTTGTCCATAACTTCCTACTAAAATCATTAATGAATGTGACAAATAATTTTTTGCCTCCTATTAAATCCACTAGAATAGGTCCATATACATAAAAAATACACCACCTAAAGTTGAAATTTGTACTGCTTCATGCATCTTTGCTAAAACTTCCTCTATGTTATTTATCTTGAACATATTCTTCACACACTTCTGATGGTATATGTATCTTTGGTAAGCCTGAAACCACACCATTTATCTGCATAGAATTGAGATATCTGAAGTTGAGATGCCCAAGTCTATAGTGCCAAATCCATTCCTCTCTACTAGTAGTTGTTGCCAAACACCCATGCTCTATCACATTGAGCTCAATATTGAAGGTTCCAATTTTTGACATAAGGGCCTTCATAATCAAATTTCCCCTTGAATCAATAAATCTCAACACTTTGTATTCCATGTGAATCTTGTAATTCTTTTCAAGCATTTGGCCTATGCTCAAAATATTACACTTGATTCCAGGAATGTATAACATATGTGACATTAGGGATTTCTTACCATTCATTCTCCTGATTGATACATCACCAATCCCATTTGTTACTAGTATGCTATCATCTGCAAATTTCACCTTGTTCTTCATGGATTGATTGATCTTTATAAACCATTTCTTCCTTCCAGTCATGTGAGTTGAGAACCTTGAGTCAACGTACCATTAATCACTTCATTCAACATCTTCTATGATGGTTTAAGCATATTTTTTTCACCTGGTAATCGAATACACTATTTCTATATTTGACTACAAGATGTTTGTACTCAACTACAACTTCCTTCAGCAACAGTCACCATCAACATGGTGTTCCCGTCATCATTTTCTTGCCTAGAAAGCTTTTCTTTATCTTCTTGTGGATCTTTCTTTTTGTCATAGCATTTATCAGCAAAGTGCCAAAACTTTTGACAATTGTAGCATTGGACATTGCTCTTGTCAAATATATTTTTTCCACCTTTTCCTCTATAGTTTCCACCACCTCTATAGTCATTATTAGACCCACCACGATTTTTACTACTACTTTAACCTTTTTGAGATGTTGCTTTGCCAGGATTTTGAGAATCTCTACCATCATTGTTGTGATAATTTCCTCTGCTTCTATTCCCAAACCACTTTTCCTTTCCTCTATTGTTTTTTTGAATTGTAATTGCAATACAACCATTATTTTTTTCATCCATTATTTTTTCATGTGCTTCAAGAGAGCTCTACAATTCTTATTTACTTATCTTTGAGAGATATTTGGACTCTTCAATTGCCACAAACCATGTTATAAAATCTTGATGTTAAATATTTCAAGATTTTCCCAACCGCATTTTGCTTACTGATTGATTCTCCATATGTTTTGATCTGATTCATCAATCTTGTGATTCTTGTTACATATTCACTAATGATTTTTTCTCCTCCATCTAAATCAATTCCAATTGCCTTTTGTGAGTTTGTAACCTCACCATCTCTGTCGTCTCTGCTCATGCATATATTTTTTAGATAATTTCCCATTCTTGTTTTTAAAGATTCATAATCTCCAACCTTCTCGAAATTATCTGCATCAATACATTGGTACACTGGTTACACAACTTTGTAATCCTTCATCTTCTCTTCCATATGCACAACTTTTTGTGCAACAGTTACATCACTTTTAATTGGTGTTACACCATTCTTGATAACTTCAAGAACATATTAATAATCAAACACCACCTTCATCCGCTTGCACCACTCACTACTACGTAAAAGCCCTTTTACCACGGTTGGAAAAGAGATACCATTATGGTTGACCAACTGTGGTAAGGTAGGGGGTGGTAGTAAGTATGATGATTTCTACCACGGGCATGTGACCGTAATAATAAACTAGGTGGTACACTACATATCATAAAAATTATCTTAAACAACCCTGGTGAAATATATAAAGGTCATGAGTTTGATTACCAACCATATCATGGTATATAATAATTGGCGTTCTACCTATCACTACACTCGTCTTAATCAACCATGGTGAAATACTTTATTTTTTTAAATAGTTTTTTTAAAGTAGTCCATATATGCCCTTTTTTAGTATCTATATTTTGTAGGCTATATTTTACCACAACAGAACCAGAAAATACACATATCTTTGTAACAAAAATATGGCTATTATATATTTACATCAAACCCAAAAATATAGAAAACATATAATTACAAAATATGATATACCAAAATGTAACCAACCTAAATATTATTTACATAAAACATAAAAATATAGCAAACTTATATTACAAACTCATGTGTGATCAACCTTGTCTATAAAACAGAATGAACCAAAACGCCCAATGTGTATGAACGTCTTTAAAGTCTTCTTGTGAGAATGATATATTGTCGTTAAACATATATATAAAATAGTGAAGCAAACTGAAGATCACATGATTTGAAATGATATCAAACTTAAACATTAAAATGTTATTGTAAATATATATACCTGATCCCAAGAATCAACAATACCAACAGAGACAATGTTTAATATGTGTTTCATGACAAAAAAATCACACTCGTATCCGCTTTTCTATTTTCTCGTCTACAAATCTAAATATTTCATTAATATATAACCACACATACATGTGACTGTAAATAAATGAATGTCACAAGTAATGCACTCATTTCCAAACATAAAATCCAATATCTTTAGGATCGACATAAAAAACCTCTAACTCTCGATCATGGTCTAATTGAAGATGAATTAGATCTTTCTTATCCATAACGTGACATACCAATTGGTTAATTGAATTTTAAAAAGGAACCAATATCTCATTATGGATATCGGTATGGGCGACTGAACAACTTCCTCTTGTGCCCGCACCACCTATAACAACTCTTACAAGAAATTGTTCATCGTCTTCATTTGTACACCATTGGACGGTACCATCCAATCTCTATATCATAAAATATAACAGTAACATAAAATATATTCAACAAAATATATACTACAATTTAAATAAAACACTAAAATCCTATTTATCCAGATAAAACACTATTTTCACATACCTCAACGAGCTCGACCACCTCTTTCATGCAAATTTCCTATAAATATTCCAACTCTTTCTTTTGTGACTCACATTCACTTGCTAAATTCTTCTAAAAAATCTAGTTCATCTCTTTCTTCTGCATGTGTGTGCTTTTTCTCGATGTACCGAACCACAATCTCAAGTCGATGCCTTATCCAACACCATGTACATGACCACCATGCTCCTATGTTTAGATTTCTTCGACTAATATATCATGTTATTTTGAAAATGATACCAGAATAACAAAGTATAATCAGTTTCTTGATCGACAAGAAACCCACAAGAGTATAAAAAAGGGAAGCAAGAAGAACACAACAAGTTGGTTATAAACTACTATTTTTTACTTTCTCTTTGAAACATGATTATAAGTGTTACAGAATAGAAAATAACCTCTCTCACTCTAATTAGGATTTATGTTACGCAATGATGAGAGACTAGTATGCTATTTATAAGAAAACTAACACACTAAACTAATAGGTTTTTACACACATGCCCATTACATAAGCTAACTTAAACAATTGGGCATAACAAACATGCACAATTCGACATGCTGGCAATCCTAGCATACTTCAACTACAACATGTGAATAGACTTCGACGACATGCTAATGATCCTGTCGGATTGTCGAACCAAGAAGCTATCCTTCGACCATACTAGAGTTCGATCCAATATCTCACAAATCTCCACTTTGGAACAAACTCTATAACATCAAGGGAACAAACCATCTTTCTTCATGCAACTTTATCAATTGCATACAGTGGAAAAACTTATAACTTGGTAATGTCTTGGTGATCATATTAGCCACATTGTAATTTATCGAAACCTTTAGCACTTGGACTTCTCCATGCTCGATTACCCCCTTGACGAAATGCAGCCTCACATTGATGTGGTTGGATCGCTTGTGATAGGCTGAATTTTTCGACAGATGTATAGCACTTTGATTATCACATTTAATAGTGATAACTAGACCTTGAAGTTTCAACTCATTAGTAAAACCTTCAAACCACAATGCTTCTTTCACATCTTCAGTAAGGGCGATATATTCCGCTTCAGTGGTTGATAAGGCAACAACCTTCTAAAGTGTTGATTTACAACTGATTGCTCCAAACATAGTGACCATATATCCAGAAATAGATTTTTTGGAATCCATATAACCTGCATAATCAGAGTCGATATACCCTTCAATTTCTGCTTTACTATTTTCACCACTTGCTCCACCATAAATCAAGACTTTATTCAGAGACCCATTTATGTACCTTAGAATCCACTTCAATGCTTGCAAGTGAGTCTTTCCAGGATTTACCATGTACTTGCTTACAAGACCTACTGCATATGTTATGTCGGCTCTAGTAAAGACCATATCATACATCAAAGAACCTAATATATTAGCATATGGGATGTTATTCATATAAGCTCTTTCGACCTTAATACTGGGACACTGATTTGTACTCAGCTTGAATTGAGGGTTTGTCAGAGTCACAACAAGATTTAAATTCGACATACCAGATTTGTTGAGAATCTTCCGTATCTATTGCTGGTGTAAGCCCTAGAGGCCAGTACTTTTGGTACTTGTATCAAATTATTTATTAATAATAAAAGGCTTTTTCTTTATTATGTTTGTTTAATAAAGTCCCTAGAATAGCTAGTCCGTTTAATGTATCAAGTGTGACTTAATCATGAGATCACATTAAACATAAGGACATTATTCTTAAAGTATCCATAGTCGAGATTTATTGTGAAGTGGGATAACATTAAAGCATTAAGACTACTATGTATATAGACTGATGATCACATCTCATGGATAAGGAGTTATCAAGTCTTAAACATAGGTATGAATATTAAGAGTAATATTTATACTAGATTGACCCGCTATGAGAATACTATATAGAATGTTATGAAAAGTGTCATAAGTTATTCTCATGGTGATAATTGTGTATACCACCCTTTGATCTAAAACTACTATAGACCCTAGATGTAGAGTCAAGTGCCTTATTGCTGATCAAACAATGTCCGTAACTGGATGACCATAAAGACAGTTGATGGATGCTCCACGAAGCATGTTGAGGGACATGAGTGACCTAGATGGAATTTTCCCATCCCGCGTAACAGGATAAATGTCTATGGGCCCAATATTAAACTGGACAAGGATGACACGGTCTATGCCTTGTGTTCAATATAGACATAAGGGAAAAAGGGTAATTATACACATAAGTATTATCACAAAAGGATTTGTCATATCACATGACATTTTCGTGTCTTGGGTAGTAGTGATGTGTTGCTAGATACCGCTCACTATTTATTATGTTAAATACGTGATTTAATATAATTGTCAATGCTGTGAAAACCTACAGGGTCACACACAAAAGGACGAATTGATGAGAGATAGAGTAACTAAGGAACACCGTAAGGTATGGTGTACTTAAGTGAATTGTAGAACATCGTAAGGTACGGTCTACCTAAGTAGAATATGAAATATGGTAAGGTACCACACGCTTAAGTGATTTTGGCATATTATAAGATATGGGCCACATACACTTAAGTGGGCTTTTTAGCTTGTAGCCCACACACGTGGTTATATAAATAGAACCCTTGTGCAGAAGCATTTGTGCAATTCTAATTTCGTTTTCTCTCTCTCTCTCTCTCTCTCTCTCTCTCTCTCTCTCTCACACACACACACACACACACACACACACACACACTCAAAGTCTTCATTCGTAGAAGCTAGCACTAAGATTGAAGGAATCCGTTCGTGTGGACTGAGTAGAGGCATTGTCACCATTCAACGTTCGTGATCGCTCCGTAGATCTGCATCAAAGGTTTCAATCTCCACAAGAGGTAACAATTTTATCACTGATCATGCCCATTCGTAAGGATCACTAAAGGAGATTTTTTTTAAATTCCGCTGCATTTTGGATCGCCATTCTCCTTCATCTATGTCTCTTGAGATAAGCATAATTTCGAATGCTTTCTGTCTCTTCGGATGTCAATCCCAAGAATTCTGGATATAGCTCCACATCCTTCATATCGAACTCCTTATTGAGTTCAACCTTCACCTTTATTATATCCTCGACATTGTTGCATGCTATGAGAATGTCATCCACATAAAGCAACAAAGTAGCAAATGAATTTCCAGGTCAAAATTTGAAGTAAACACGGTAGTCAAACTGACTTCTAATGAAACCTATGTGTGCCATGAACTTGTAGAATCTCATATTCCACTGTCGAGGAGATTGTTTTAGTCCATATAAAGATTTATTCAGATTGCACACATGATTTTCCTTCCCTTTTTTGCATACCATTCAAGTTGCCTCATCGGGATTATTTCATCTAGATCTTCATACAAGAAATAAGTCTTCACATTCATTTGTTCCAGTTCTAGGTCGAACTGTACCACCATGGCAAGTAACATTTAAATGGACCCGTGCTTCACAACAGGAGAGAACACATCATTGAAGTTGACACCTTCTCTCTGAGTGAAACCCCTTATGACCAATCTTGCCTTGTATCTCTTTGACGTCACTCATTTGATTCCTTCCTTAACTTTGAAAATCCACTTACAACTGACTAACCTGGCTCTAACAGGTTTCTTGATTAGTTGCCAAGTGTGGTTATCATGAAGAGACTTCATCTCATCATCCATGACCTTCAGCCATTCAGTCTTATTTCGACTCCTCATAACTTCCTTATAGTCTCTAGGTTCGTCATCTAGAACCTCACTTGCAGAGATTAAGGCGTAAGCTATAACGCCCATAACTTACTTAATTATAGCATTTTACGAATTATTTGATCATTTATTTATGTGATGTTGGTGTGTTTTGGGGTGTTTGATGATGTTTTAGAGTATTCGAGAGTATTTTAAAAATTTAATAATTATTAAAATATCTGGGTGAGAGTGGTAGATTTTATTTAATTATTTAAAATAACGATAATTATTATTTGAGATTTATAATAATAATTATTTTTAATTATTTAAATATAGTGTGACACTTCATGTTAAAAATATATTTTCCTTTTAAAATCAAATAAATATTTTGTTTAAATATTAAAGGTGTGAATTGAATAATTACTTAATATAACATTTATTTTATTTTATTTATCAATTAAATAAATCTTTTATTTGAGATTAAATATTTGGGAGTTAATCTTAACATTGGATTAAACATAATATATATCTTAAAAGAGAGTGTGAGAGTGAGGGAAAAACTAAGGTTTATGGCATATCGCTAAACGACGCATGTGAATCTGAGGAGACCATTTTGGGAATGATCTTGAGGCAGCGATTTGGAGAGGGAGAAACATCAAGACCTTGAAATCTCAATCGATAAGGTAGGGGGGGGGGGAGATTGCTTACTATAAGGTGGATTTTAGGTAACAGAGTGATGAAGGTTCACTTACCCTCTCATTAACGCCAGGTTATTGTTATTTTTATCTTTGTTAAATGTATCGAATCAAAATACAAGTATTTTATTATACTAATTTTTATTTTTTCTTTTTCATTCAAAGTTAGGTTAAAATATAGATAAGGTAAAAAACTCCTACCCTTCCTTTCTTTCTCATATGGGTTTGCTACCAGAATCGGAACAGATTAAAGTGATCAGCATCTAACAGGTAAAAAACTTTATTCATTCTTCTTTTATAAAAAGTAACAAATTAAAGTGATTGCTTGATTTGTGTTTTTGAGATTTTTAGGGTTCTTCTTTTGTGATGTGTTAAAATAATCTATATGAGGTTTATTAAGTCAATTCATAACACAGTAATTTACAAATATAGTTATACATTGTAATAAGGTTTATTTAATCATTGTTGCTACTAATTTCTAATAGTGAAGTTACCGGTATTTGAAAACGGATTGAAGTTGATTAATTAAGTTTATTAATTTTTTTCTCTTTTAATTTTTATGTTCTCTAAATTGATTTTTGGATCTGATATGATATTATAGGAAGAGTAAAGATGAATAATAGGAAAATTGATTCTTTTTTCAAAAGAAAAGCATGTGAAATTGAAAGAGAAGAGAGAGATGAAGAAATTATAATCCCGACATCCGAATCTGAAACAGTTCTTGAGAATCCAACAATTGAAGAGCATCATGGTTTTGAAAATTCCTTGGAACGCGATCCTGGAAAGCATCCTCCGATTTGGCAATATCCACCAAATCAAGTGGATGCAATACGAAGAGCTTATCTAAAATGGGGTCCATATCAAATTCATTTAGAAAACTATCATTTGTCCAGTAACGAGGATCATCTGAGAAGGTTTCAACATACTTGGTTTAGCATATTTCCATCATGGTTAGAATATTCACCATCTGAAGATGACGCATATTGCTTACCATGTTACCTTTTTAGCAAAAAACTAAGTGGATGTCCCGGATCACTTGTCTTTATTTCTATGGGTTTTAGAAATTGGAAGAAAGTTAGGAATGGAAAACATTGTTCCTTTCTTAAACACATAGGGAAGGATCCTTGCTCACCGCACAACAATGCAATGAAAGCTTGTCAAGACTTGTTGAATCAAGATGGTCATATTTCAAATGTTATTCAAGTACAAAGTTCATGTCAAAGAATGAATAATCGGTTACGACTCAAGACTTCAATTGACACTTTTCGTTGGTTAACACTGCAAGCTTGTGCTTTTAGAGGTCACGATGAAAGTAGCAAATCAAGAAATCAAGGTAACTTTCTTGAGTTATTGAAACTTTTAGCATCCTACAATGATGAAGTTGTAAAAGTTGTGTTGGAAAATGCTCCACAAAATTACAAGTATACTTCACATCAAATTCAAAAAGAGCTCTTGCAAATTCTTTCTAGTAGGTGAAAAAGAGTATTCGTGAGGAAATTAGTGATTCCAAATTTTGTATCGTTGTTGATGAAGCTCGTGATGAGTCAAAAAAGGAACAAATGGCTCTTGTATTAAGATTTGTTGATAAAGTTGGTTTAATACAAGAGAGATTTTTTAATGTGGCACATGTTAAAGACACCACATCTTTAACTCTTAAGGAAGCAATATGTGATATACTTTCTCGACATAACCTTGATGTTTCTAACTTTCGTGGCTAAAGGTATGATGGTGCTAGCAATATGAGAGGAAAATGGAATGGTTTACAAACCCTCTTTATGAAGGATTGTCCTTATGCATACTATGTTCATTGTTTTGCTCATCGATTGCAACTAACATTAGTTACATCATCAAGAGAAGTCAAACCTGTTCATAAATTTTTAGAGAAGCTGATCTTGTTTGTGAATGTTGTTTGTTCTTCTACAAAGCGTCATGATGAGTTACAAGCTGCCCAATTAGAAGAAATTGCTTATTTGTTAGAGATTGATGAGATTGTAACTGGTAAAGGTGCAAATCAAGTTGGTACATTGAAACGAGCTGGAGATACTCGTTTGGGGATCACGTTACGATTCAATTTCTAGCTTGATAAACATGCATGAAGCAACTTGTTTAGTTTTAAAAAAAATGCAAAAGATAGAGGGAGTTATGCTACACGTGGGGATGCAGATAGTTATTACAATCACTTGAAGGCATTTGATTTTATATTTATTTTGCACTTGATGAAAGAAATCATGGGAATAACAGATATGCTTTGTCAAGCCTTACAAAAAAAAATCAAGATGTAGTTAATGCTATGAACTTGGTTCGTTCAACAAAACATCTTATTCAAGGTTTGAGAGAAAATGGTTGGTATATATTGTTTACTAAAGTGGTATCTTTTTGTGAAAAGCATGGTATTGAGATTCCTGATCTTAATGATGTTCATTCAACAACAAGATTTGGACGCTCCCGTCTTGAAGAGAATCAAGTCACAATTCAACATTACTTTAAAGTTGAAATATTTTTCACTACCATTGACAAACAGTTACAAGAGTTGAATAGCAGATTCAGTGAGCAGACAATGGATTTGTTAACTCTTTCTTGTTCTTTATCTCCTAAGGATGGATATAAAGCTTTTAGCATTGATACTATTTGTTCTTTAGTTGAAAAATATTATCCTATGGATTTTAGTGATCAAGAGAAGAATAATTTGCAATTTCAACTCCAACATTTTCTATTTGTTGCTCATCAAGCATCAAACTTGAATAATTTATCAATTATTCAAGAACTATGTTCATGTTTGGTTGCATCTGGACAGGCTGAAACTTACTTCTTGATTGATAGACTACTTCGTCTTATCATGACTCTTCCCGTTTCTACGGCCACAACTGAGAGGTCTTTTTCATCAATGAAAATTATTAAGACTAAGTTGAGAAACAAGATGGATGATGGGTTTCTTGGGGATAGCATGACAGTATATATTGAGAGGGAGATTAGTGCAAGCATTAGTTCGGAGTCAATTATTGACGATTTCAAGTCACTCGAAATGCGTAAAGCATTACTTTAAGGTAGTTTTAAGTCATGTAATTTAAATTTTTAGTAATTAACTTTGTATTTATTTTAACTTTAATGTTTTATTTAAAATACTATTTACATTTTATTTATAATCTTTATTTTACGTTAGCAGCCATCCCAATTTTTTTTATCTGGCTCCGCCACTGGACATATTGGATCGAACTCTAGTATGGTCGAAGGGTAGCTTCTTGGTTCGACAATCCGACAGGATCATCAAAATGTCGTCGAAGTCTATTCACATGTTGTAGTCAAAGTATGCTAGGATTGTTAGCATGTAGAATTAGGTATATTTGTTATGCCTAGTTGTTTAAGTTAGCCTGTTCTATAAGTTAGCTTGTGTGTAAAAGCCAATTAGTTTAGTGTGTTAGTTTTCTTATAAATAGCATACTAGTCTCTCATCATTGCATAATGTAAATCCTAATTAGGGTGAGAGAGGTTATTTTCTATTCTATAACACTTGTAATCTTGTCTCAATGAGAAAGTAAAGAATAATAGTTTATAACCAACTTGTTGTGTTCTTCTTCTTCTTCCCTTTTTTCTACCCTTGTGTGTTTCTTGCCGAACAAGAAATCGATTATACTTTGTTATTCCGATATCGTTTTCATAATAAATCGGTACGGTGAGCATGGAGAAGGCATCGTCTATAAAGTATAAGATTGAAAAGTTCACTAGAGTGAATGATTTCGGTCTGTGGCGCTTGTATACGAAAGCCATATTGGTTCAGCAAGGTTGTTTAGAAGCGTTGAAGGGAGCCGAAGCCATGGACGATGCGTTAAAGGACAAAGAAAAAATGACTATGGTAGACAAAGCCCATAATGCCATCTTATTGAGCGTTGGTGATAAGGTTCTTCGACAGGTTTCGAAGGTGACGACGGCGTCGGGGTTATGGGTGAAACTCGAAAGTTTATACATGAATAAATCATTGGCCAATCGCCTCTACCCGAAGCAAGCTTTATATTCATTCAAGATGAGTGAAGACAAAGTTATGGATGAGAAGTTGGATATGTTCAACAAGCTGATTCTTGACCTTGAAAATATTGATGTCAAGATAGAGGATGAAGATCAAGCATTGTTGTTGTTGTGTGCTTTTCCCATATCACATGCTCACTTCAAAGAAACTCTCTTGTATGGAAGAGAGTCTCTGACCTTTGAAGAAGTTCAATCAACCTTGTATTCTAAGGATTTGAATGAACTAAAGGAGCACAATCCATCTTCTACTGGTGAAGGCCTGTCAGTTAAGGTGAAAGTCACAAAGAGAGATGGCAAGTTCTACAAGAAGAAGGGTAAAAGTCATAAGAAGTCTTATACTGGTGATGCATATGGTATTCAATGTTACCACTGTAAGAAATAGGGTCATACAAGAAAAGTGTGTCATGAACGCCCAAAAGATCATGGAGGTAAGGATAATGGCAATGCAGCCGTTATTCAAGATGATATCAACTCCTCTGATGTTCTTATGGTTTCAAGCGGTGACTTAAGTAAAAAGTGGATTATGGATTCAGGCTGCACTTGTCACATGATTCCAAACAAAGACTTGTTCGAGGAACTATGTGATCAAGATGGTGGATTTGTATTGCTTAGAAACAATAAAGCTTGCAAGATTGTAGGTGTTGGATCTGTGAGATTCAAGCTCCATGATGAGTCAATAAGGTTGTTGACTGAAGTTAAGTATGTACCTAATTTGAAGATAAATTTGATTTCTCTTGGTGAATTCGACAAGAAAGGATATGTTTTGCAAGAAGAGAAAAGTATTCTAAAAGTCATGAAGAGGTCGAAGGAAGTCTTAAGAGGCGTGAAGAAACAAGGCTTGTATACCCTTGAGGCTGAAGTTGTCAGTGGTTCTGCAGATGTTGCATCCACGAAACCTTTGTCAAAGACAAAAATTTGGCACATGAGATTGGGTCATGTCAGTGAAAAAGGTCTGGTCGAATTGGGGAAACAAAATCTACTTGGTGGAGACAAAGTTGAAAAGCTAAAGTTTTGTGAACCTTGTGTACTTGGAAAATCTTGCAGAGTGAAGTTAAATAAAGGCAAACAAAGAATACATAGATCCCTTGATTACATTCATGCTGATCTTTGGGGGTCTGCAAGGTGTCCATCACATTCAAGGGCAATGTATTTTTTATCCATGGTTGATGATTATTCCAGAAATGTTATGGGTATTCATCTAGAAGACTAAGGATGAAACTTTTGAGAACTTTAAAAGTTGGAAGACTCTGGTCGAAAATCATACAGGTTGAAAGGTCAAGAGGTTGAGAACCGACAATGGCCTTGAATTTTGCAATGAGGCGTTCGACAGTTTTTGTGCAGCCTCTAGTATTGGAAGGCACAAAACTACTACAGACACTCCCCAACAAAATGGTTTGGATGAAAGGTTTAATCGAACCATTTTTGAAAGAGTTAGATGCATGTTGGCTAGTGTTGGGTTAAAGAAGGTGTTTTGGGTAGAGGTTGTTTCGACAACAACATATCTGATAAATAAATGTCCTTCGACTGTGTTAGATATGAAGATATCTGAAAAAGTTTGGTCGGGACACCCACCAAATCTCGATAAACTTAGAGTATTTAGCTGTATAGCCTATGCTCACATTAGGAAAGACAAGGTCGAACCTAGAGCTCTAAGATGCATGTTCATGGGCTACCCTGAAGGAGTCAAAGCTTATATGTTATGGTTCCTAGAGTCAGGTCATAGGAGGTGTATCACCAGTCGAGATATAGTTTGCAATGAACCTGAGATGGCTTTCAAGAAAACTGATGATGCTAGTCAAAGTGCACAAACATTTTAAGAATAGCTGGAACATGAAGAGATTCATCTTTCGGTGGAGCATGTCGATGCTGAATTATGTATCCTTGATCAAGTCGAAGAAGAAGCACAAGATACTAAAGATATTAAGGAAGTTGAGGAAATTGTCGATGATTGACTTTTGGAAAGATATAGGCCGAGAAGAGTCATCAATCCACCTCAAATACTTGAGTGTGTAGATCTCATAGATTATGTAACACCCTAAACCCTAGATAATAGATTTTAAATAAAAATAATAGGAAAATGATGTTACTCCATCATAAATACTTCATAAATCATAAAACAACAGATGTTGCACAACGGAAATTTATTTAGAAACACCATAAAATATGTTTGAATAGAACTGAATCAATACATCATAATCAAAATCTCAAAATACTTGATTGCAAACGAACACCCTTATTCCCAGTGTTACAGATCAAAATGTTCTTACTCGAAAAATAGAATATATGAAAGATAAAAGTCAGTTGAGAGGCAATAACTATCTCACTGCAACAACGGACTTGAATCTTGCTAATCACCTGTGCAAAGCACATCACAAAACCAAGCAAACAAGAAAGAGGTGAGAATACACTTACATATAGTAATGGTGAAAGTTTAGGAGAACAATATGATAATCGATAAACGATAATTCATTCAAAACATGAATGATAATAACGCATTCACAAACATAAAACACAACATTGAAACAACCATTCATCACAAGACACGTTAACGTATGCAAGACTAATGTTCACCAACTCCATCACCTAAATGCATGTGGTACCAAAGTTTTGTGAACATCAGAGGTATGTTACTAATACCGTCCACCATCGTAAAAAATCTTTGACCCCTCAACTGAACCGACGATCCCCATCATAGGATCAGAGACATACCTCTAGTGCCTCAAATAGACCAATGATCCCCACCATAGGATCTGAGGCCACCCAAAAATAGACTGAAGTCTCACTTAACTCTGAAAAAGTATGAATAATGACATGTTATAAAGATGCAAACCGACATCAACAAAAAATCACCCAAACATCATAAAATGTTGTATATTCACCAAAAATTGATATTTCATCATTATCATCATAACAGGTTCCAAGTATGAATCCAAATGTCAGTCATAGACCTCTAGAATAACATCGTAACATCCTTAACTCCTCAAAAGGATTAAGTTAAATTAAATATAATGTTTTTACTTAATTTAATTTTATCACGAAAAGTTAAAGTTATCCAAACTAACATCATTAATTTTCCAACAAAAGTACTTATTCCAACTAAGAACAAAGATTTTGTTAGTTTTAGCTTTATATATAAAAATATTTATTATTCACCAGAAAGATTAAACTATAATTTAATATTATACTGTGATTTAACATCAAAATTTAATTTTATTAACAAATCATCAAAAAAAAGTTATCATCCTAAAATCATATTGATCACCAAAAATGACCAAATGGAATTATCCCATTTGAGCTAGATCGTAACAACGATCGACTCCCTAAAACCAAGACTTCAATATAAAGCATATTATTCATACAAAGTCATACAATATGTGACCAAAGGGGTTGGGCCCAGTGGCGGAGCCATATAAAAAAAATTGGGATGACCGCTAACGTAAAATAAAGATTATAAATAAAATGTAAATAGTATTTTAAATAAAACATTAAAATACTATTTACATTTTATTTTGCAGATAGTTAAAACTACCTTAAAGTAATGCTTTACGCGTTCCGAGTGACTTGAAATCGTCAATAATTGACTCCGAACTAATGCTTGCACTAATCTCCCTCTCAATATATACTGTCATGCTATCTCCAAGAAACCCATCATCCATCTTGTTTCTCAACTTAGTCTTAATAATTTTCATTGCTGAAAAAGACCTCTCAGTTATGGCCGTAGAAACGGGAAGAGTCATGATAAGACGAAGTAGTCTATCAATCAAGAAGTAAGTTTCAGCCTGTCCAGATGCAACCAAACATGAACATAGTTCTTGAATAGTTGATAAATTATTCAAGTTTGATGCTTGACGAGCAACAAATAGAAAATGTTGGAGTTGAAATTGCAAATTATTCTTCTCTTGATCACTACAATCCATAGGATAATATTTTTCAACTAAAGAACAAATAGTATCAATGCTAAAAGCTTTATATCCATCCTTAGGAGATAAAGAACAAGAAAGAGTTAACAAATCCATTGTCTGCTCAGTGAATCTGCTATTCAACTCTTGTAACTGTTTGTCAATGGTAGTGAAAAATATTTCAACTTTAAAGTAATGTTGAATTGTGACTTGATTCTCTTCAAGACGGGAGCGTCCAAATCTTGTTGTTGAATGAACATCATTAAGATCAGGAATCTCAATACCATGCTTTTCACAAAAAGATACCACTTTAGTAAACAATATATACCAACCATTTTCTCTCAAACCTTGAATAAGATGTTTTGTTGAACGAACCAAGTTCATAGCATTAACTACATCTTGATTTTTTTTTGTAAGGCTTGACAAAGCATATCTGTTATTCCCATGATTTCTTTCATCAAGTGCAAAATAAATATAAAATCAAATGCCTTCAAGTGATTGTAATAACTATCTGCATCCCCACGTGTAGCATAACTCCCTCTATCTTTTGCATTTTTTTTTAAAACTAAACAAGTTGCTTCATGCATGTTTATCAAGCTAGAAATTGAATCGTAACGTGATCCCCAAACGAGTATCTCCAGCTCGTTTCAATGTACCAACTTGATTTGCACCTTTACCAGTTACAATCTCATCAATCTCTAATAAATAAGCATAACTCCCTCTATTCTTTGACTTGAACTTTGCACTTGAATAACATTTATAATATGACCATCTTGATTCAACAAGTTTTGACAAGCTTTCATTGCATTGTTGTGTGGTGAGCAAGGATTCTTCCCTATGTGTTTAAGAAAGGAACGATGTTTTCCATTCCTAACTTTCTTCCAATTTCTAAAACCCATAGAAATAAAGACAAGTGATCCGGGATGTCCACTTAGTTTTTTGCTAAAAAGGTAACATGGTAAGCAATATGCGGCATCTTCATATGGTGAATATTCTAACCATGATGGAAATATGCTAAACCAAGTATGTTGAAACCTTCTCGGATGATCCTCGTTACCGGACAAAGGATAGCTTTCTAAATGAATTTGATATGGACCCCATTTTAGATAAGCTCTTCGTATTGTATCCACTTGATTTGGTGGATATTTCCAAATCGGAGGACGCTTTCCAGGATCGCGTTCCAAAGAATTTTCAAAACCATGATGTTCTTCAATTGTTGGATTCTCAAGAACTGTTTCAGATTCGGATGTCGGGATTATAATTTCTTCATCTCTCTCTTCTCTTTCAATTTCACATGCTTTTCTTTTGAAAAAAGAATCAATTTTCCTATTATTCATCTTTACTCTTCCTATAATATCATATCAGATCCAAAAATCAATTTAGAGAACATAAAAATTAAAAGAGAAAAAAATTAATAAACTTAATTAATCAACTCTAATCCGTTTTCAAATACCGGTAACTTCACTATTAGAAATTAGCAGCAACAATGATTAAATAAACCTTATTACAGTGTATAACTATATTTGTAAATTACAGTGTTATGAATTGGCTTAATAAACCTCATATAGATTATTTTAACACATCAAGAAAGAAGAACCCTAAAAATCTCAAAAACACAGATCAAGCAATCACTTTAATTTGTTACTTTTTATAAAAGAAGAATGAATAAAGTTTTTTACCTGTTAGATGCCGATCACTTTATTCTGTCCCGATTCCGGTGCTGGTAGCAAATCCATATGAGAAATAAAGGAAAGTAGAAGTTTTTTACCTTATCTGTATTTTAACCTAACTTTGAATGAAAAATAAAAAATAAAAAATAATTTTTAATTTAAAATAATTTACTCATAACAAATCATACGTATAATAAATCCTATTTACAATTTTCTCAGCATCTGCTTGTAAGGCATCTGAAATGAACTCTCAAGTTGGTCATTATCGAGCCCTCTTCCACTTCTCATGTCGCGATGGTGGAGATAGGAAACAATCACAACTCATGGGGTCCTCATCTCCCATTTGTTGTCTTTTTTTATTAATCAATTTTTCCCAAGTTTCTTGTAACCCCCACAAGACAATCCATGGGGGTATTTGTTTTTTTGTCTTGTTTAGTTTTTCTGATTCACTTTTAACCTATTATAAATATAGTGGAAATATTAATTTTTAGGGTTTTCTCTATAAAGCATAAGCATAAAATTATCAGAAAATAAGATTACTACACTAACCAAGAAATTATTAGAACTACGAGACTTCACAAACTTTTTCCAAACCTTCTTGCCAATATGATTATATTTCAAAGTTGGATACTCAAGATCAGTCTTAGGATTTGTAATATAGTTACGTGTGAGCTGTGACTTAAAACCCCTCTAACATTCACCAACATAAGTGATCTGTTTTTTATTCAACTTATCATCATTAGTAAACTCAAAAGTGGAATACAGTTATATCAAAAAGTATGTATTATTCACTTAGTCTAATAAAAAATGTCTCATTTACACTTTTTTCATGTCTCAAAATAATTGTCTGTTTAAGATATCAATGGAACATTTATTATTTTTTTACAATACTGTCCTTATTTATATTTACACTTCAAGTAACAAATGTTTATACAACATATGCTAAGTTCATACTCTTTCTAACTTGTTGTCATGTTCTCTCTCTCTTCTATGTATAATAATTTTTTTTTAAAAATAGTTTTAGTTACAACATAGATTTCTAATGTTACTTTAGTTTCCTACAACTAAATAACAAACAGTAAATAAATACAAATTTTACAACAAATAAATTAAGCTATGAAAAATAAAAATATTTGAAGCATTGTAAAATAAGTACTCTACAATTCAATTAAAAAATTATTTTTGGAATTTTGTAAAATAATTTATTCATTTAAAATCAAAATTCAACCTAAATAATATATAATTTCTTAAACTAACATGGGATCACACTTAATTTGTTTAGGAAATTGACCATCTTTTTCTAACATTACCTTCTTCATGTATGAAATCTTGTACTTGTGTGAATCTTTAGCTTTCATAATTTCTATCATGCACGACAATAGTGTCAAAAATCATTATTAGACTTTACTGACGAAAAGTTCTCAAATGATTTGACAAATGCGCTAATAAGTTCATCAAAGGTTCTAGGAGCCTCTTTATGTTATAAGGATTGAATAACGCTAAAAAATCCAAGATCTAAAACATTTAAATCTGGTGAATTTGGAGGTTGACTCATCAAACGAATATCAAATTCATCTTGTATGGCCGCTTGACGAAATTTATCATCATCATCTTTGACACACAATCTAGCATTTGTTAGTGCTTAAGGCACTTTTAGTGAAGAGAGAAAGAGAGAATAAGGAAATAAGGTTTGTATTGTTGAATTGAATTGTAAAATTGAATTGCAAAATATCTATTTATATACACCTAAGTGACTTGACTACTAAGTAAAATAACAAACTATGTAACAAACCCTAAATCATAATTAGATTTGGGCTTGGGCCACACAACTGAAATTGGATTATATCTAATATCTCAACATACCCCCTACAATCCAAGTTGTCAAAATACACTAATCATTGTTGATTTGAACTATTCCAATTTTCCTTCTCAAGGTTAGGAACCTGTCGATCTTCAATCCTTTGGTGAAAATGTCAGCCAATTGTGCTTCACTTGTGCAATGCCTTACTTCAAGGTCAACTCAATTTACCTTTTCCCTTAAGAAGTGAAATATAGCTTCTATGTGCTTACTTCTTCCATGCAAAACTGGATTCTTCGCAAGATTTATGGCTGACTTGTTGTTGATATGCAGTACCAGAAGTTTTTTCACTTCGACCTCAATCTCTTCCAGCACATATCTGATCCAAATTGCTTGGCACACAACATATAATCCAACTATATATTCATCCTCAAGTGATGATAATTCCACCACATGTTTCTTTCTCGAGCACCATGAGATTGGGGTACAAAATACTTGAAAGAAATATTCAATAGCGCTTCTTCGATCTTCCTTATCTCCACACCAATCATCATCTAAATAACAAGTAACCATAACTTCTTTGCTTTCAGAGTCACGTCTAAATAAAATTCCATAGTTTGTCGATCCTTTTAAGTATCTCAGGATTCTTCTTGCAGCCTTCATATGTGACACCCTTGGTTCACTCATATATTTGCTTACTAATCCTACTGAGAAACATATATCAGGTCGACTATTGCACACCTATCTCAGAGATCAGACAATTTGTTCGAACAAAGTTGCGTCGACTTTGTCTTCCTCTCCATACTTCTCCAACTTCAAATTTGGGTTGATAGGAGAAGATGCAGGAGTTGAATCATCCATCATGAATCTCTTAAGTATCTCCTTGAAATACTTTCTTTGATGTAGCACCATACCTTACTTCGACATTTGAAATTCCATGCTTAGGAAGTATGATAACTTTCCCGGATCCAACATTTCAAATTCCTTCTTCATCAGCTCTTTGAACTTTGATGAGTTCTTCAAGCTATTTCCAGTTACTAGCAAGGCATCGATATATAAGCAGATGATTGTTATATATTGGACCATAACCGGAACATAGACACCATACTCAGATTTTCATTTGACGAATCCAAATTTGACCAAGTATGAGTTGATCTTCTTGTTCCATGCCCTAGGTGTCTGCTTGAGACCATATAGTGCTTTGTGCAACTCGTATACTTTCATTGCTTCCTCCTGAATCACAAACCTAAGAGGTTATATAACATACACCTCATAATCTAAAGTTACTTTCAAAAATTACAATTTCACATCTAAGTGAAATGTCGACCAACCTTACTTACACGCCAAGGCTACCACTAGTAGAACAATTTCTAATCTTACGATAGATGCAAAGACTTCACAGTAGTCGAGTCTTGCTCATTAAAGAAATCCTCGAGCTACTAATCTCTCCTTATGTATTTCTATCGACCCATCATATTGTGCTTCAACTTGAACACCCACTTGACTTCGATAGCTTTTGTATGTGTTGGCAATTCGACCAACTTCCATATGTTGTTTCTTTCGATTGCTTGTAACTATTCGACCATAGTAGACTTCCATTTCATATTCTGTAAAGCCTTGCTATAATTTATTGGTTCAACACCTACAAGTAAAGCAAAATTAACTAGTTCTCCATCTTTTGTGACTTAATCATCACCAACCACTTCATAGTCTTGAAGTCTTATTGGACGAGCTCTAGTTCTTTAAGGTCTCTGACTTGTGATAGCCATAACCTCTTCGACTTTGACTGTGTCGTGTATGTCAACAACAACTTCAACTTCAACTGGAATATCGATAATATCTTCAACACCGATATCATTAATTTCTTCATCAAAATCATAGCTCATCAATGGCTTGTCAATTGCATTACTAGAATTCCAATCCCATGCAGAATTTTCATCAATCACAACATCTCGAATAATCATAATCTTCTGATTATTTGAATTGAACAACCTGCATGCTCCAGTCTTATGATATCCTACCAGAATCATAGGTTCACTCTTGACATCAAGATTCCTTCTTCTTCCACCAGGAACATGCTTTTAAAACATAGTGCCAAATATCTTCAGATGACTCACTGATGGTCGTTTTCCACTCCATACTTCTTCAGAAACCTTGTTCTCCAGCTTCTTGGTAGGGCACCTGTTCAGTATATAAACAGCAGTCGAAACAACTTCACCCCATAAGGATTTTGTCAAATTCTTCTACTTCAACATGCATCTCCCCATGTCAAATATGGTCATGTTTCTTCTTTATGTTATTCCATTATGTTGAGGAGTATAAGGAGAAATTACCTAATGATCAACACCATGTTCTGCATAGAATGCTTCAAATATCTTGAATGTGTATTCACCACCTCCATCTGTTCACAATACCTTGATCTTCTTTTCACTCTGGTTTTCGACAAGCATCTTGAATCTTTTAAAGATTTCGAATACTCCGTCCTTTCTCTTGATCACATAGATCCACAGATTTCGACTAAAGTCATCAAAAAATGAAATAAAATACATGTTTCCACAAATGGTATGCTCTCCAAAAGGACCACATACATCTGAATGTACAACTTTAAGTATGCAAGAGGATCTCATTTGCATAGTCGAAATGAAAGACTTCCAGATCTTGGATTTGACATGGTTATCTACAACTATAACCATAACCACCATATCATCAGAATCATCTGACTTTTGATGTGGAAGGTTCGCTCATCAGTCCTTGCCTTTTGTCGATCCCTTGTCTTTCCTGTACCAACAATGCTTGGCCAAATGACCCCATTTTTCATAGTTATAACACTACACACCTTTTTTCTCTTCTTTATCTTTCTGATAGTAATTTCCTTCTCCTCTTTCCGAGGATTCAGAAGCTCTATCATCGATCTTATTCTTGTGAGGATTCGACCAAGACTTCTTGCCCTGAGTCTTGTCGATTTTGCCTTTGAACTTGTTGAAACAACCATTCTTCTTCCATGACTGAGCCTGTTAAGCTTGTATCGAGTCTTGAACTCGTTTCCTTTCGAAAATCCTAATCTCATGTGCCTCCAACGAACCAACCAAATCTTCCAGTTTTAGGGTTTCAAGAGTGTTGGATTCTTGAATAGCTACGATAACATGATCAAAGTGAGAGGTCAACATACACATTACCTTCTCAACTGTTATCTTATCAGTTAGGGTTTCACCACAACCCTTCATGAGATAGAGGAGTTTCTGCACCTTCGACATGTAGCCTGCAATCTTTTCGTCTTCTCCCATCGACAATAATTCATATTGTCTTCGCAAAGTTTGCAACTTAATAACCTTGACTTTCTCGCCTTTTTCATAGTGCTTGACAAGAATATCCCATGCCTCATTCTCCGGCTCAGCATGAGCAATTATGTCGGAATTAGTTGCATCAACCTCCGATTAGATGTAAAGCGCTGCCTTACAATTCTTCTTCTTGGCATCCTTGTGAGTGGTTCTTTGTGCGTCGGTTGCATCTTCACCAACCGCATGAACACCATTAGTAACCACTTCTAGGGTTTCATGAAAGCCAAATAGAGATTGCATATGTTTTCTCCATCGAAGTCAATTATTACCATCAAGAGTTGGAATGGAGTTTGGTAAATTTTTGTTACCATTCATCTTTGTAGCGATTGATCAATAACAATCCACGATCCCAGAAACACAATCTCTGACGTGTGATTCTTGAAAACACGATCAAGAATCTAATCAGAGCTCTAGATACCAATTTGTTAGTGCTTGATGCACTTTTAGTGAGGAGAGAAAAAGAGAATAAGGAAATAAGGATTGTATTATTGAATTGAATTATAGCAACTAGAATCATAATTTTTGTAATAAAGTTTTTGCTCTTACTTGTGCGGATTGGACCTTCTTCATCTGGTACCAAGTAGTATTTCTCTGAACTTTTAGTCATGTAGAACCATTTTTCATCAATATGAATATCGTTATATATTCCTTTAAAAATTAGATCATGTTGTATTCTAGTACTATCAAGCATTGTTATGCAAAATTTCAAGTGTTGTCTCTTATTTTCTTCCTTTAGTAAAGACTTTATAGCATTCGAGTGCCTTCAAATATTTCCCACTTTTAGATGCCTAGAAAATGTGCTTTTATCCATATTCATGGAAAAAATTAAAGTACAGAGATTTGTCTGTTGATTTAATGGAATCTCACCTAATTGAGCAAAATCAATTTATACCCTTTGCAGCCATATTTTCCCATCCTTTTGTGAGATATAACATCATCATGCATGTCATTTTCTTTGATCTTTTTCCAAAATATTCCAACTCTCCTAGTAGAAACAAAACATTAAAAAACAACTTCTTTTATCACTCTTTTTTTCTAATTTTCGATTCATGCTTTTTTGAATTAGTAAATCTTACAAAACTCTTCGTTCATTCATGTTCATATTATTCTTTGACGAACATAGTGACACTAGATGCAAATTGAAATCTACATCGTCAATGATATTTTTTTCTATTCAAAATAATATGTATATATAAAATAAATTAATATTCGAATTAAAATAAAAGGTCAAAATTATAAAAATATACTATAAATTTTATAAATTACAAACGAAGTATAAATAAATATAAGTGGTGATAAAAAAAATCACACAGCAAATGTTCTTAAGCTAGTAACCATATCTTTATAGAATCATATGAATTCTAGAACATTGACTTGGAGCTGGTACACATTATTTTCTACTTGGCTAAATATAAAATAATTATATTCATTTAGAAGTGACATTAACATTACTTAGCATTAACATAGAAGTGGCACTAACATAAGTACATTAATATATATATATATATATATATATATATATATATATATATATATATATATATATATATATATATATATATATATATATTATATATATATATATATATATATATATATATATATATATATATATATATATATATATATATATATATATGATTTTGGTATAATTATATATACTTTTGGTATAAGAAACAATTAATATAATTATATATAGTTCAAAAGTGTTTATATTTTTCATTTTTGTATCCAAAGAACTAATCCATGTAATTATACATTAATTATAAACATTGCTATATATTATATTAATCAAAAGCATTATTAAAATTAAATTATAAAAATATAATTTTGGTATAAAAATAATTAATATAAATGTGTTATATTAATCAAAACCGTTATTAAAATTATATTTATTATAACCATTGCTATATTAACATTGCTATATAATTATATGAATCAAAAGTATTTATATTTGTAGTTTTTGTATCCAAAAATAATAATTCATATAATTCTACATTAATTATAAGCACTATTATATTATTATATTAATCAAAACCGTTATTAAAATTAAAATATACATGTATAATTTTTTTTTAAAACAATTTTTTTAAATGGGATATGGAATAAAAAGAAAAGGATATACATAGAGGACTAGGCCAAAACCCTCTGAAGAAACAACAAATTTGAAGAAACTCATCCCTCATCTGTTCTTTATAAAATCACTTCTAATAGCTATGGAGAAGACATAAAAAAAAGGTTAGTGAATGATAAGTGCGACCTAAGCTAGCAAAAAATTTACACAAGAGTTACCTTCCCTATAAATATGGGTAATAATAAAGAACATATTAGCAATGATATTTTTACAAAGTAACCATTTATTTCTAAATTGCCAAGGAACCGAGGATTCCTTTGAAAAAACTTGAACTACAATAGAGGAGTCAGACTCAATCCAAAACTTCAACCATGTTCCATCTCTAGCTAATTCAAAAGCTTTGAAAACAATTGAGAATTCCGCATGTAAGGAATTGGGATCCGAGGTTGGCTCAACAAAGCCAATAATGAAATTTCCAAAAGAACTGCGAAAGATGTCACCACAACCACTAGAGGAGTTCTCATAAGAGCCATCACAATTACATTTAAGCCTGACCCTAATGGGAGGATGCCAAAGAACTTCAATAAGCCGAGGAGCACGAGGAGGATTAATATTCACCTTGAAGGATTTGAGTAAATTGAGATCCATCAAAGAGGAGGAAGCACACAACAAAGAATTATTGCAAGTCAACCGATTTGAGTTATGATGCCAGATATGCTAGCATCAGGGGGAAGGATACTATTTTGAAATCTAGGCAAATTACGAGTCTGCCAAATGAGTATAAACAATGGCAACAGTGATAATAAGAGAACCTTGAGGGGAAGTGCTTTTGCAACATAAAGACCAAACATTATCCATTGAAGAGATGTTTGTTAGAATATGATTTGGTTCTGCATCTATACATTGAGTTTTGATGATAACAATGTTGTATTTGTGTGAGAACAATTTTGGTACCCTAAATGTTTGTTATTGTGTATCTTTAACAACCGGTTTCGATTCTTAGTATATGACGTATAACATCATCAGTTTCCGAACACTGCGTTCCAATTCCGCTTCTGCGCTAGTCATGAGAAGTTCTGAAAGATATTTAAAGTTACCGTTGCAATGATCTTCCTACTTCTTTGCTAACTCATTCCTGAGAAAATTATGAGGATACGCTATATTGTTGCTGCGACGTTCTCCCAGTTCGTGCTTTTGGACGTGACTCTGATTATAAAGCTTCTGAAGAATGGAAAGCTTTTAAACTTATGTTACTCAGCAGAAGATTCTAAAGATAGCAAGCCAGACGTTGAGGTTATCGAGGTTTTGTCTGAAAAGTTTGAAGATTCTTAAGATACTAAAGATCTCAAGCCAGACTACTGACGTTGTCAAGGTTATAAACGAAGATTCTGAAGTTTCTGAATTCAGCTTTATGTTTCTTCATTTCATGCTTCATCAACTTTAGTCAGAAGCCAATGAACTTGAAGATAAGATCAAATGGGTACGTGATCATATAGTAGATAATACAAATAAAATATTCTTTCCACTACCTGATTTTGTGGGCAAGGACTGTATTATACATCACACATGTCACTGAATTTATGGGCGAAGGACAATACATGTTAGAACAAGATTTTGATTCTGCAATATATCTCTAAGTTTTGATGATAAGAAATAATGAAACAATTTGGTACCCTAACAGTTTTTCTTAAGTGTGCAGGATTCTAAGTTAAAATGACTCTGATAAGTCACCCTCTGATCATCAAGAAACGAATATCTGGCATCTGAATTAGTCCAAAAGCGCTGACCCAGCACAAAGAGAAATCAAATATGACTCTAAACAAAATACATATGAGGAGAAATCACCTGAAGAATCTGACTCTGAAGTTCAAGCTCTGATTCTAAAGACTCTGCTAGAGATATCTGAAGACTCTACAAGAGATATCTGAAGACTTTACTAGAGATATCTGAAGACTCTACAAGAGATATTTGAATACTCTGTAAGAGATATTTAAAGACTCTACAAGAGATATCTGAATACTCTGATCATGCTCACCTCACTCTGACACATGCTCAGAAACACGCCATCAAATATCACCTGATCATAAACTTAAGTTGGAAGCATTCAAATTGTAGTACAAACCTTTTAAGGAAACATTTGATTATGCTCCAAGACTGCTATGGAAAGGACAAGAAATTTAATACTTTTATCCCCCAACGGTATCATCTGAAGTGTTATATGAAGGCATCCTTACAACTTGCTGAATATAATTTTTATACAACAACATTCTCATTATCTGAATATTCTTCACCACTATTTTTGTAAGAAATAGTTTCATACAAGAGTTGTTGCTCAATATTGTGTGGTTGTCATTCACTGTTTTTAAATTGTGTCTTTACTTCTTATCTAGAAGAATCTAGCCAAACACTTGTAATTCTTGAAATTGTTTGTGATTTCTCAAGTGACTTGTTTAGGTCTATAGACTTGAGAGGGATAAGAGGTTGTTAAACTCTTAGACGATTTTTGTAACTATTGAGATTAGTGGATTAAGGCCTTATTGAAGGCGAAGTCACATTGGCTGGGTGGACTGGAGTAACTTTGAATTTCAAGCGAACTAGGATAAATTTTTTGTGTTGTTATTATTTGTTATGTGTGTGTTATTGCAAAAAGATTTTAATTCCTGTAAAAATAATTCAAACCCTCCTTTCTTGTTTTTCTCTACCTTTAATTGGTATCAGAGCTTCGGCTCTGTTATTGATTTTTGAATCAAACACTTAACCGTGTAGAGTAACCCAGGGTGAGAAAAACTTCATGGCTAACACAAATGAAAGAGATAGCTACAATGTAAAACCTCCAGTTTTTGATGGAGAAAAATTTGACTACTGGAAGGACAAAATTGAAAGTTTATTCCTAGGCTACGATGTTGATCCCTGGGATATGGTTACAAATGGTTATAAGCTAACCATCTCTGCAATTGGTATTCCTATTCCAAGAAGAAGAATGAGTGACGATCAGAAGCATGATTTCAAGAATCATCATAAAACAAGAACCATTATGTTAAACATTATTTCCTACAACGAGTACGATAAGATAACCAACGGGGAAACAACCAAGATACTTTTGACTCCTTGAAAATGACGCACGAAGGAAACAATCAAGTTAAAGAGACTAAGGCTCTAGCCTTAATCCAGATGTATGAAGCCCTCAGAATGGAAGATGATGAAGTTGTTGAAGTGATGTTCTCAAGGTTCTAAACCTTGGTTGTAGGACTCAAGGTTCAGGATAAAGGATATACTACAGCAGATCACGTCAAGAAGATAATCAGAAGTCTTCCCAAGAAGTGGAGACCTATGGTTACTACTCTGAAGCTATCCAAGGATCTAAACAACATAAGTCTTGAAGAACTTATGAGCTCCCTCAGAAGTCATGAAATAGAGATAGAATAAGATGAACCTCAGAAGAAAAGCAAATATGTTGCTCTAAAGTCTAGATCAGAAAGAAGAAAGCCAGAAAGGAACAAAGCCTTTCAAGCTGAAAAGGAAAAAGCTGATGACTCTGAGAATGAAGATTCTGACGATGAAGAATAATTATCTCTTCTTTCCAGAAGAATCAAACAACTCTAAAGAAAAAGACAAAACAACTTCAGAAGGCCCAGATAGAAGGGAGAGCGTCCAGATTCAACCTCTAGAGGTAGACCCAACAAGGAAGTAACGTGTTATGAACGCAAAGAGCCTGGACACTACATAAATGATTGTCCAAAGCTAAAGAAGGATAGCTCAAGAAAAGAAAGATTCAAGAAGAACTCATTCAAAGCAAAGAATAAAGGACTCATGGAAACAAGGGACGAATCTGAATCTGAAACTTCATAACCTAATTCTGAAGAGGAGCAAGCAAACATAGCATTCATGGCCACTACCTCTGGAAGTTCATCTAAAACAGAGTCTGACTCTAAAGAGGTATTCTCTGACTTTTCTCGTTCTGATCTTGAGTCCTGCTTGTCAGAATCTCTGAGCTTGTATCAGAAGCTTCGACAGAAATTCAAGAACCTGAAAAAGGTTCATGAAGAAACTATTGAAGAGTGTGGTAAGCTTTAGAAAGAAGTTTTTGAACTTAAAGAAAATAAGTTTATTCTTGAAAGAGAAAAAGATTTTTCAACTAAGAAATGTTCAAAACTTGAGGAAACTCTTTCTAAAGCTCCACCTACTTCTGGATCTATCATATATAAATATGATAAAGCCTTTCAGAAATTTCTAAACAACGGCCTAGACTAAGAAAATGACTTCTATGATCTATGGTGTAAGTTACAATAGAAAAATAGGAATTGATTATGACTCTGATGATGATGGTCAGAAACATTCTATAAAAAACAAACCAAAATCTCCTTTTTCTTACCATTATACACCGACACAGACACAGAAGTTCAGTAACACTAGAAAACCCAAAGTTTTCAGAAATTCTGGGAGAACTAATCCTAGAGGACCCAAAAGATTATGGATACCAAAAGATAAAATAATGTATGTTGCAGATATCCTATGCAGCAAAGTTAAAAGACCAGTCATGGTACCTGGAATCTGGATGCTCGTGACACATGATGGGAAGAAAGCATATGTTCCAAGACATGTAACTTAAAGATGCTGGTTTCGTAGGCTTTGGTGGAAATCAGAAAGGAAGAATCAGAGGATCTGGAACAGTTGGTAACAAATCTCTTCCCTCTATTTCTGATTTTCTTTATGTTGAGGGATTAATGCATAATTTGTTATCCATATGTCAATTAAGTGATAACGGTTAGGGGTGGAAAAACGGGCTTGGCCTGCTGGGCATGCCCGTTTTGCCCGCACTTTTATGCAGGGCGGACCAAGGATTTAGGCCCTCACCCTCAAATGTGTCAGCCCCGCCCCGCCCCGTTTTTTTCACGGGCTTTTGCGGGCACGTGTATTTACCTAAATTTTTGCATTTTTAGGCTTAAAGAGTGCAGTGCCCGCGGGCTTTCCCCGCCCCGCCCTCACTTTTTTGCGGGGCGGGTCTAAGTTTTAGGCCCACATCCTCAACTATGACCGCCCCGCCCCGCCCCGTTTTTTTGCGGGCTTTTGTAGGGCGGGCCTAAACGGGGCGGGCATGCCCGTTTGCCACCCCTAATAACGGTTATGATATTATTTTTAATCAAAAAACATGCAAGGCTATCAATCAGAAAAATGGCACAGTCCTTTTCACTGGAAAGAGGAAGAACATCATTTATAAAATAAAACTCTCAGATTTGAAAAACAAAAACGTGAAATGCTTGATATCTGTTAATGAAGAGCAACAGGTGTGGCATAGACGCTTGGGTCACATTAGCTTGAGGAGGATTTCTCAGCTAAATAAACTTGAGTTAGTTAGAGGCCTGTCTAAGCTGAAAATTTCATCAGATGCTCTTTGTGAAGTGTGTCAGAAATAGAAATTTTCTAAAACCACTTTCAAAACCAAAAGTTTTGTTTCCACCTCTGGAACTTCTACACATTGATCTCTTTGGACATGTTAAGACATCGTCAGTCAATGGTAAGAAGTATGGACTTTTCATTGTTGATGACTATAGTCATTGGACATGGGTAAAATTCTTAAGGCACAAGAATGAGTCACATTCTCTGTTCACCAGTTTCTATTCAAAAGTGAAAAATGAATATGATTCTAAGATTATCATAGTCAGAAGTGATCATGGTGGCGAATTTGAAAACAAAGTTTTTGAAGAACTTTTTGACTCTAATGGAATATCCCATGATTTCTCTTGTCCTAGAACTCCATAACAAAATGGAGTTGTAGAAAGAAAGAATAGGACTCTCCAAGAAATGACTAGAACCATGATCAATGAGACCAATGTGGCTAAGCACTTCTGGGAAGAAGCTCTGAACACAACATGTTACATTCAGAATAAAATCTCTATCAGACCTATTTTGGAGAAGACTCCTTATGAACTGTGCAAGGGAAGAAAACCCAACATTGCTTATTTTCATCCTTTTGGATGCTTTTGGTTTATTCTGAACACTAAAGACAATCTGAACAAGTTTGACTCTAAGGCGCAAAAGTGTATTATGTTTGGATACTTAGAACATTCTAAAGGATATCGAGTATATGCTGAATGTTTCTGAAGAAATGATTCTAGGAAACAAGGATGAACCTGTCAGAACTATATCAACATTCAAGGTTTCTGAAGAAACACTTCTGGGACTAGTATCTCTGATAGAGCCAACCTCTTGTGAAGAAGCTCTTCAAGATAAAGAATGGATTCTGGAAATAAAAGAAGAACTTGATCAGTTTTCCAGAAATGACGTTTGAGATCTTGTACCAAGACCCAAAGGAACCCATGTGATTGGAACTAAATGGGTTTACAAAAACAAGCTAAATAAAAAGGGTGAAATTGTCAGAAACAAAGCACGGCTGGTGGCACAAGGTTATAGTTAACAAGAAGGAATTGACTACAATGAAACCTTTGCTCCAGTCGCGAGGTTAGAATCTATTCGTCTCTTGTATCCTTTCCTGTAAATTATTCCATTAAATTATATCCAATGGACGTCAAAAGTGCGTTTCTGAATGGTTAGATTTCTGAAGAAGTGTATGTCCATCAACCTCCTGGCTTTGAAAATTCAAAACTTCCAGAACATGTTTTCAAACTTAAGAAATCTCTTTACGGTCGGAAACAAGCTCCCAGAGCTTGGTATGAAAGACTTAGTTCATTTCTTCTGGAAAATTATTTTATCAAAGGCAAAGTGGACTCCACTCTCTTTTGAAAAAACATCAGAAACGATCTTATGATTTGTCAGATTTATGTTGATGATATAATATTTGGTTTTGCTAACCCCTCTGTTTGCCAAGAATTTTCTGAGTTAATGCAGACAAAATTTGAAATGAGCTTAATGCAAGAACTAAAGTTCTTTCTGGGCATTAAAATCAATCAAACATTAGAAGCCACATATGTCTATCAAAGCAAATACATAAAAGATCTTCTGAAGAAATTTGACGTTTCAGAAAGCAAGCCAACCAAGACTCTCATGCATCCTACTTGCATTCTAGAGAAGGAAGAGGTAAGTCAAAAGGTCTGCCAGAAACTCTATCGTGGTATGATATGCTCTCTCCTTTATCTGACTACTTCTCGTCCTAATATATTATTCAGCGTATGTATGTATGCTAGATTTCAGTCAGATCCAAGGGAATATCACTTAACTGTTGTTAAGAGAATCCTTAGGTATCTGAAAGGAACACCTAATCTCGGCCTGATGTATAAGAAAACATCAGAGTACATGTTTTCTGGGTATTGTGATGCAGATTACGCTGGAGATAGGTTAGAACGCAAAGTACATCTGGGAACTCTCAGTTTCTGGGAGGAAACCTCACCTTATGGGCAAGCAAAAGACAATCAACCATTGCACTGTCAATTGCAAAAGTAGAGTACATTTCAGCTTCATTTTGCAGCACTCGGATGCTCTGGATGAAGAATCAGCTTGAGGACTTTCATATCTATGAGAGTAAAATTCCTATCTTTTGTGATAATACTGATGTTATCTGCTTAAGTAAGAATCCAATTTCATATTCTAGAGCGAAGCACATAGAAATTAAACACCACTTCATTAAAGATTATGTTCAGAAAGGGACAATTATTTTAAAATTTATAGATACAGAACATCAATGGGCTGATATCTTTACAAAACCCTTAGCTGAAGATAAATTTCTCTTAATTTTTAAAAATTTAAATATGGCAGATTGCCCAGAATGACTCTGAACCTGTGTTTCTCATCTCTGATGTAAAATTAGAATCTGACTCAAGCATATGATGTTTATCTGATTCTGATTCTGATACTTCTACAAGTTAGAAGATATTTTTATTAGAAACCTCTCGAGTCAGAAACCTTTTGGTATTCTTGACTCCGGATACATCAACATGTGGTCCCTCAAACATGTGGCTCTGGCTCTTCTAGACACCTGTCTAGCTCAAAACTCAAGGGCCAAACTGTTGAGATCCCCTCGAGCAGTGTGCAAATCTTAAGATTAGACTTCCATCATTAGCTGTATTTAATTTTCCCATAATCGTCAAAACTCGGTTTTAGCAATAATTAATTTTGCGTTCCTTATCAAGTTACCACTGTCATTTTTGAAATATGCTAATTGTGTTTATATACTCCAATGACTTCCACATTCACACTTTCAATCCTCACTACTTACATAAACCTAAAACCTTCAACCTTCTCTGCAACTTCTCTTCACATCCTTCACTGCAACTTCATCATGAATACTCAAGAACAATAAGTCTTCGAGTTCTCTCAAGAGATGAACGCGACTGAACAACAGGTTGTATCCCCTTAACAAGTCACATCCACTACTGCTACTCAAACTACAACCTCTTATCAAGAACCCTGTGTTCTTGATTTCCCAGCCCACGTAAACCTTTAAACTCCATTTGAACAACTTGAAGTTATTTGTGAGTTACTGGTGGACTTTGATAACTTCAAGGTTGGATCACCTACTTCAACCGTCTCTATGGCCCTATCTACACAAACCTGGTGAAAGAGTTCTGGAGATTCGCTGACTGCGATGATCACTACATCGTTTCTCACGTTCTAGGCATCAAGATGGTAATCACTGAAAAATCCATTGATGTGCTTTTGAATATGGAGAAGGCTGGGGGAAGAAGAATCTACAACATAAACCGTAGGGCTAAGTACATATCCTAGGAAATCATCCCTACCATTTTTTCTCAGAACCCTGAAGGATGAACATCCTCCAAGAATCAAGAGCTTCTCCAGAATCTGAGGGTGCGACTCAAGATAATTATGGGATGCATCCACCACGTCCATCATCCAGCTCTTCTGACTACGTCAACACAGATCAGAAGTGCATCCTCTATTGTCTGCACAAAGGTCTGAAGCTCAGCCTACCTTCTCTCCTCTTTAAATATCTAAGAGACTCTGTCAGAGACACCAGGAACAACATGAAGCTAAGGAACTACATTCCTCTGGGTAGATTAATTTCAGATGTTTTGATTGAGAATGGTCTGGTGGGTCATCTCATTTCTTTGAATCTGATGGAAGACGCCACTGTGGACGTTAGGAAGCCTCTCAATGGGAGGAATCTGAAGAGCATGGGACTAGTTGACAAGGTTCGTGTCAAAGCCACAGGAAACACCTCCTGGGAAGCACTGAAGGACCAGAGAGAGAAAGCTAATGAGATGTATCTTTTCATCAAAATTGACCCTCAAGAAGTCATAGCTTGTTACTTGGATACGACATCTCTGGCTTCAACTTGGATTGGCTCCCAGATCATCCTCCTAACTTCCTGAAGAGAAATAAGGAACCTTCCCAGAAGATGACAGTTTAGAAGAATAAGATTCTCAAGTTGGGAGAGTCTTCAGCGACCAAGAAGAAGCCAGTGCCTCTGACCTCTTCTTCAGCACCTTCTCGTAAGTCATCTATCTCAGAAGCTCCACACACCTCTGGCTCTAGGCAACTTTCCTCATTACCCCCTATACCACCCCCACACTCTCAACCACAGTTACAACATCCTCCACTCCACTTACGACACACATTATAGCTTCCAAAGAAAAATCCAAATCTCAACAACTAACAACCTCACTCCCTACATCATTTGAACCAACACCTTATATACCAATCCTTTATAAACCAAACCCATAAGAACCCACTACCTCTAACCCCATCCCTCTCAGAACCATCACGTCTTCTCCTCAATTACCTCTCTTTAACCTCCAAACAACCTCCCTTTCATACTCTGAAGCACTCATACTCAACGAACCCTTATCACCATCCCTCTCATCCATCCCTAGCTCCCCTCCTTATTATGACCTCACTTCTAACTCCGAACATTCTGGTTCATATTTCTCTGACCCACCTTCCCCAAACATTGAAGACCTTCAATCCACGTCTGATTCTAAAAGAACTTTGTCTGTACCAAAACTCTCTAAACCAATTCCAGAATCCTCTGAACCAATTCCTGAACCCTCTGAATACACACTCACACTACCCACATTTTATGAGGCATTAGCCAAATTCTCAGAGATCTCAACTTCTAGGTTCAAGAAGCTCCCTGTTGAATCCAGTACCAGTGAGAATCCTTTTGAAGTAAGGACTAACTGGAACGGATTTATCATATGGATGACTTCTAAGATCTTCAAGCTGGAGGGTATCTCTGAACAAGTCAGAAATGACTTTATTAGAGATGCTGAGGAGAGGCTAGAGGATTGGATGGCGAAGGAAGCGACTGAGAAGGTTGAAATGGAAGCTGCTGCAGAAGTTTCTTCCAGGGAGGATGCTGAGAAAGCATCTACAGAAGCTGCTTCCAGGGAGGCTGCTAAGAAAGCAGTTGCAGAAGCTACATCCAGAGAGAAAGCTGAAGCAGTAATAGCCACTGAAGGTGCATAGAAAGTTGCATTTGAGAAGACCGTTGAGGTTGCTCTGAATCAAGGCGAGTCATCAACATTTGATCTTGCTCCTCTAGTCATCAGGACTCTGGAAGAGTTGAAGAAGGAACAATAACTATTCAGAGCCAGACTCGACAAACAAGATCAGGTCAACTCCAGCGTTTAGAGTCTTCTAACTGAGCTACTTCAGAGGATGCCTCCTCCACCTAACCCTTAGACACTCTAGGATTTCTATGTATTTTTTTCTACGTGTTTTTGGCTCTAAAGCTTTTTCTTTTAGTTCTTTTCTCGCTGTACTCTTGAAGTTTTTCTTCTTATCAATGAAATTCTGAATTAATTACTTATTGAGTCTGACAAAACGGGGGAGAATTAAATAGACGTCTTTTGATGAAGTAATTTATCTAACTCTCAGAAATGCACTGCTTACATTCTGACATAAAGTTATTGCATAGTCTAAGTCATTTTTCAGGATCTATCTGAACAAATGAAAACTAAATCCTTATCTGAGACTCTACTAAATCAAGTCAAGCAACCTAAGAAAAACTGGTAAAAATTCTATACCCCAAAAACCCATATCTGATACTAAATATCTTTAAAAATATTTCTCAGGTATCAGACTTAGGGGGAGATTGCTAATCTTTGGGGGAGTCACTTTTCTATCTGAATCTGATTACTTTCAGTTTAGTATCTCTGAAAGTACTTATTGTTTCATCAAAATTCTAAGTTTTGTCATCAACAAAAAGGGGGAGATTGTTAGAAAAAAAATTTGATTCTACAATATATCTCTAAGTTTTGATGATAACAAAGAATGAAAGAATTTAGTACCCTAACAGTTTTTCTTAAGTGTGCAGGATTCTAAGTTAAAAATGACTCTGATAAGTCATCCTCTGATCATCAAGAAATGAATATATGGCATCTGAGTTAGTCCAGAAGTTTTGACCCAGCAAGAAATCAGATCTGACTCTAAATATAATACATCTGAGGAGCAATCACCTGAAGAATCTGACTCTCAAGTTCAAGCTCTGATTCTAAAGACTCTTCTAGAGATATATGAAGACTCTGCAAGAGATATCTGAAGACTCTGCTAGAGATATCTGAAGACTCTGCAAGAGATATCTGGAGACTCTGCTAGAGATATCTGAAGACTCTACAAGAGATATCTGAAGACTCTGCAATATATATATATATATATATATATATATATATATATATATATATATATATATATATATATATATATATATATATATATATATATATATATATATATATATATATATATATATATATATGAAGACTCTGCAAGAGATATTTGAAGACTCTGTAAGAGATATCTGGAGACTCAGATCATGCTCACCTCACTCTGACACATGCTTAGAAACACGCCATCAGATATCACCTGATCAGAAACTTAAGCTGAAAGAATTCAAATTGTAGTACAAACCTTTTAAAGAAACATTTGATTATGCTCCAAGACTGTTATGGAAAGGACAAGAAATTTAATACTTTTATCTCCCACAGCTGGCACAAAAATCTTTATTGGTTTCCCCCCAACGATATCATCTCAAGTGCTATATAAAGGCCTTTTTACAACTTCCTAAATATAACTTTCATACAATAACATTCTCATTCTCTGAATATTCTTCACCAGTATTGATGTAAGAAATAGTTCCAGACAAGAGTTGTTGCTCAATATTGTGTGGTTGTCATTCATTGTTCTTAAATTGTGTCTTTACTGCTTATCTAGAAGCATCTAGCCAAACACTTGTAATTCTTGAAATTGTTTGTGATTCCTCAAGTGACTTGTTTAGGTCTGTAGACTTGAGAGGGCTAAGAGGTTGTTAAACTCTAAGATGATTTTAGTAATCTGTTGATATTAGTGGATTAAGTCCTTATTGAAGGAGAAATCACCTTGGCTGGGTGGACTGGAGTAGCTTTGAATTTCAAGCGAACCAGGATAAATCGTTTGTGTTGTTATTATTTATTATGTGTGTGTTATTGCAAAAAGATTTTAATTCCCGTGAAAACAATTCAAACTCCCGTTTCTTGTTTTTCTCTACCTTCAGTACGCAGTATCACTCCTTTCACCATCCAACAGTGAATAACCGCTCTATTTGGTTTCCCCATTTTGCCCTCCAAGGGTCTTCTCCTTATGCTATATAAGTGGGACTTGAGGACTTGAAGAAAAAAGACACAAAGAAGAATACTGAAGCGCTACAAAACTTGACAAAGTTTATTTGAAAAGATATCATTTTTCTATACATTTTTTCTTTAAGTATTTATTTATCATTTGTGTAAAATCTGCTTGTGCAGAAGCAACTTGTAACACACAAAACATTATTCAAACTATTTATTTGATTCCTTAAGGAGACTAGGGTATAGTCGGATTCTTAAGAAGACAAAGAAAGTTATTCATTGTGAGTCCTTAAGGAGACTAGGGTGTAGTACGATCCTTGAGAAGGAAAATAAGGTTATTCTTTGTGATTATTATAATCAGTTGATTATAGTGGATTAAGTCCTTGTGTATAAGGAAAAATCACCTTGGCGGGTGGACATGATTAGCTTTGAGTTTCAAGCGAATGAGGATAAGAATACTTGTGTGTTTATCTCTTTGTTATCAACATTTAAGTGGTGTTCTTGAGTTGGCAAAAAGATTTTATTTTGTAAAACCCAACTCAAACCCCCCTTTCTTGTGTTTTTCACACCTTCAATTGGTACTAGAGCTGTGGTTTTGATTGTGATATAAGATTTATCAACACTTTACCGTGTTTAGTATCGATCCAGTTTTGTGTGAGAAATAATGGCCGCTGCTAACATTGCTAACATGGTTAACAACAATGAGAGAAATCCCTATAGTCTTAAACCACCAATATTTGATGGTGAGAAATTTGATTACTCGAAAGATAGAATTAAATGCTTATTTCTTGGATAAGATGTTGATCTTTAGGATCTTGTAGTCAATGGTTGCACTCACCCAATTAATGCTGAAGGAAATAATATAACAAGAAGTGCTATGTCTGATCAACAAAAGAAAAATTTCAAACATCATCATAAGGCTAGAAATATATTGCTAAATTCTATCTCTTATACTGAGTATGAGAAGATAACAAATAGAGATTCTGCTAAATCCATATTTTACTCTCCGAGGATGAATAATGAGGGGAATGCTCAAGTAAAGAAGAAAAAGGCTTTGGCCTTAATCCAGAAGTACCAAGCATTCAGAATAGAGTATGATGAAACCGTTGAGACTATGTTCTCAAGATTTCAGATGCTTGTTACAGAACTGAAAGTTTTGGACAAAGGATACTCTACAGCTGATCATGTCAAGAAGATAATCAGAAGTCTCCCTAAAAAATGGAGACCTATGGTAACTTCTTTGAAGCTGGAAAATGATCTTAATAGTATTAGTCTTGAAGAACTTGTTAGTTCTTTGAGAAGCCACGAGATTGAACTCGAGGAGGATGAACCTCATAAATGAGGTAAATCTGTTGCGCTAAAGTCCAAGCCTGAGAAGGCGAGAGCATATAAAGATGAGGAAGAATCAGAAGGTTATGATGAAGACTCGGATGATGATAATGAGTTTTATTTGATTTCTAAAAGGGTCACAGACTCTAGTAATACAGGTAGAATGGGAAAGGGAAGTTCAAAGGAGCTAGAAGGACTGTTGATTATTCTGATTCTTCGTCTCGGCATAAGAAGTAAGGTTATGGAAAAGAAGTTATCTGCTTTGAATGCAAGGAGTCAGGCCACTACTGGCACTAAGCTTGATGTTTCTATACAGACACAAAAGCATACAAAGGGTAAGAACTAAGTTCTGAAACCTAAGTATCTTGCTCAAATCCCATGTGATTATCCTTATGATCAAAGACCCAAAGTTGTAAGAAACTTTGGGAAAACTAACAAAAAAGGACCCAGAAAGTGGTTACCTAAGGATAAAATCATTTATGTTGCAGACATCCATAACAGCTCAGCTGAAACACCAGTCATGGTACCTGGATAGTGGATGCTCGCGACATATGATGGGCATAAGGTATATGTTCCAAGATTTGGAACTTAAGCGTTGAGGCTTTGTTGGTTTCGGAGAAAATAAAAAAGGAAAGATCATTGGCTCCAGAACTATTGGTAACTATAAACTTCCTTCTATTACTAATGTTCTTTTGGTCGATGGTCCGATGCATAACCTATTATCTATTAGTCAATTTAGTGACAATGGTTATGATATCATTTTTAATTTAAAGTCTTGTAAGGCTGTTATTCAAAAAGACGGTACAATCCTTTTTAACGGGAAGAGAAAGAATAACATTTATAACATCAGACTTTATGATCTTGAGGATCAAAAAGTAAAATGTTTAATGTCTGTTAATGAGGAGCAATGAGTATGGCACATACGTTTGGTCCATGTTATAATGAGAAAGATTTCTCAACTAAATAAACTTGGATTATTCAGAGGCTTACTCAACCTGAAGTTCACTTCAGATGCTCTTTGTGAAGCATGTCAAAAAGGCAAGTTTTCTAAAACATCTTTCAAAGTGAAACTTGTTGTTTCTACCTCTAGACCGTTAGAACTTCTGCACATTGATTTGTTTAGACCAGTAAAAACCGCCTCTATCAATGGAAATAAGTATGGATTGGCCGTTGTTGATAACTATAGTCGACGAACATGGGTAAAGTTCTTGAAACACGAGGATGAGTCACATTCTATGTTCTCTACTTTCTGCTCACTGGTGCAAACATAAATAAATTGCAAAACAGTCAATCAGAAATGATCATGGTGGCGAATTTGAAAATAAACATTTTAAAAATCTTTTTGATTCAAATGGTATTTCCCATGATTTCTCCTATCATAAAAATCCACAATAAAATGGAGTTGTAAAAAGGAATAATAAGACTTTGCAAGAAATGACCCGTACCATGAACCAAGAAACTGATATGGCTAAGCATTTCTAGGCATAAGCAGTTAACTCAATGCGTTATATTCAGAACAAGATTTCTACTAGACCTATTCTGGGTAAGACTCCATATGACTGTGGAAGAACAGAAAGCCCATCATTTCTTACTTTCATCCTTTTGGTTGTGAGTGTTTTATATTAAACACTAAAGAGAATCTTGGCAAGTTTGACACTAAGGCACATACGTGCTTATTGTTAGGATCTTCTGAACACTCTAAAGCCTACATAGTTTTTGACACTGAGACACGAATTTTGAAAATGTTAGATTCAATCATAAGCTTGACCCTGAAAAGTCAAAGCTAGTTAAGAAATTTGCAGATTTGAAGATCAATATTTCAGAATCCAAGGGTAATGATTCTGGAGAAAAAGAATCAGAAGGAAAAACTAAAGAATCAGAAGAAAAAGACCCAGAAGTGACTCAACCGGAAGCTGTCATTGGTCCAACTCATCAGAAGAAAAGTAGACCAAGAACTTCTAATTCTGAAGAATTGATTATGGGAGATAAAAACGCTCCAGTCAGAACTAGATCTTCATTCAAACCTTGTGAAGAGACGCTTCTAGGATTAGTATCTCTGATAGAACCCACATCTATTGATGAATCTCTTCTGGATAATGAATGGATTATGGCTATGCAAGAGGAATTGAATTAATTCACTAGAAAAGACGTTTGGGATCTTGTTCAGAAACCAAAAGGTTTCCATGTTATTGGAAACATATAGGTTTTTAGAAATAAGCTCAATGAGAATGGAGAAGTTGTCAGAAACAAGGCTCGATTGGTAGAATAATGTTATAATCAACAAGAAGGTATAAACTATACATAAACATTTGCTCCAGTTTCCAAGTTAGAGTCTATTCGTCTTTTAATTTCGTTTGCAGTCAATCATAACATCATCCTTTATTAGATGGATGTTAAGAATGCATTCTTAAATCGATACATTTTTGAAGAGGTATATGTGCACCAACCTCCTAGTTTTGAAAGTTCTCAAAATCCTGACTTTGTTTTTAAACTGAAAAAGTCATTATATGGTCTGAAGCAAGCTCTTTGAGCTTGGTATGATAGACTAAGTAACTTCTTTTTGGAGAATGATTTTACCAGAGGGAAAGTGGACACAACTCTCTTTTGCAAAACCTTTAAGAATGATATTATGTTTGTGAAAATTTATGTTGATGATATTATTTTTGGTTCTGCTAATGTTTCGTTGTGCAAGGATTTTGCTAAGTTAATGCAGGAAGAGTTTGAATGAGTCTGATGGGAGAACTCAAGTTCTTTATGGGAATCCAGATTGATCAATGTTTAGAAGAAACGTACACTCATCAAAGCAAATATACAAGGGAACTTCTGAAGAAGTTCAACTTGTTAGAATGCAAGCAAGCAAAGACTCAAATCCATCCTACATGCATTACGAGAAAGAAGAGGTAAGCAGTAAGGTAAATCAGAAGCTATTCAGAGGTATGATAGGCTCTCTCCTTTATCTAACCGCTTCTAGACCTGATATTTTATTCAGTGTCTGCTTATGTGCTCGCTTCCTATTAGATCCTAGGGAGACTCACTTAACTGCTGTTAAGAGAATCTTTAGGTATCTGAAAGGTACTACTAACCTTGGTTTGTTTTATAGAAATATAAGTGAATATAAATTAGTAGGCTATTGTAATGTTAATTATGCTGGAGACTGAATAGAAAGGAAAAGTACTTCTGGAAGTTGTCAATTTCTAGGGGACAATCTGACCTCATCGTCCAACAAGAGACAATCAATAATTGCGCTTTTAATAGCCGAAGAGAGTATATCGTAACTTTTGGATGCAACACTCTGATACTCTGGATGAAGAGTCACCTGGATGATTATTAGATATCTGAGGGTAACATTCCAATTCTCTGTGATGATACTTCTGCTATCTATTTGTCTAAGAATTATATCTTGTATTCTAGGGCTAAGCATATTGAAATTAAACATAACTTTTTACGTGACTATGTCCAGAAGGGTATTTTTCACTTAAAATTTGTTGATATAGAGCATCAATGAACTGATATCTTTAAAAAAAAACTTGCTGAAGATATATTTGTTTTCATTCTAAAAAACTTATTTATGGATTTATGTCCAAAATGAAAAGAAAAATTTCATAATGTTTAAGTCTTTAGAACTCTAGATTAGATTCTGAAAATTTACTCGTTGACTCTGAGACATCAGCTTTCTAAAGTAAGGAAGTTTCATGAATCAGAAAGGTTCTGATCAGAAGTAATCTTATCGATTTGTCTTCCTGGTTCTGAACAGCCATTGCATTAAATGTTTGTTATGTCGTTTGATATCGTGTGGTTCTAAGTGATGACAATTGTCCCACTTTCTGAGCGTGCGTGATAATGGTGTGACACCTTGGGTTTCACATTTCTTGAATTAGGTTAAAATCTCTTACGCTTCCCCCAATGTCTGGGTTTTTTTTTACCTTGTTATCATTGCAATTTTTTTATATAAACCCACTTCACTCACATTTTCACACTACACTCATATTTAATCCCACATCTTTCTCTCTTTCAAACCCTAAATCACCCTCTATGCAATTGATATTCTTCATCTTCTACATCCCTCAAACGACGAATCAAAAACAACCACAGCAAAAAGCTCAACCTAAACCTCCTCGTCACTCAACTGCTGATAAGAAGACTCCTCTCTCCAAAGAAGGAACCATCGGTAGTACGAACCCACCAGACTACCTTATATGAAATCGATCCTCTAGATATTTTGGCGTACTACATGGGGATCTGTCTCGAAGAGAATGTTGATCCTTTGGTGGATCCCTTAAATGTACCGGATGACTACCCAACTATTTCGCCTCCTTCTCCTTTCCAAAACCCCTAGTTATCAATAATAGTCTTCGCACATGTATGTGTTTTTTATTTCTGTCTAAGTGTGTGTGTGTGTGTGTATGTGTGTGCCTTTTTATGTTTGTTGGAGTACTTGTTGCATTGCTATTATGTTTTTCTTTGTATTTCCGTTTTTGCAATCAACTGTATCATTTCTTCTTTCTGGCATTACTTAATGAAAATCATGTTGGTTTCTTTCCATCTTTTAATTTATTTCTTTTTTCTATGTCTTTTTGATTGATGACAAAGGGGGAGAAATATATCTAAAGGGAAGCATCATAATTTGATTTTGACATACCTATATTCTTGAATAAGAATCCAAACATTGTTTAATGTTTCTGCTAACAACTACTTCAAAGAATAGTTTGTTAATTGTTTTGCAGGGTTAAGTTTAAAACATCAGAAGTTTGTAAGATCAGAATGTAAGTTACCAATTTCTGAAGAAATGATCTACTATCTAAGTCCGGAAATCTTTCACGCTGATGATTAAGAAAGAATATCAACAAAGAATCAGATCCAAGCATTGAGTCTTCAAGGATTTAAAAACTAGGCTTTGAACTTGGAACTTGGGGAACTTGGCATCAAGTTTTGAATAATTGAAAATTCGGTATCAAGTTTTGAGGAAGTGTAATTTCCATAGTAACCAGACTTGGAAATCAAGCTTTTAAGAAGAATTCTTAACCAAATCTTGAAAGCTCTTCTCAAAGATATTTTTTCAAAGGTAATCAAGCTTTGAAATAAGATTTCAAAGAGAGCCAAAATTCAAGTTTCTGAAGATAACCAGGATCTGAAGCTTCTTCAAAAGAAATCAACCAAGCTTCTGAAGTGAAGCTCATTGGAATGTTAAAGTTAACAAACCAGTGCTCTGGGCAACATAAGACAATTTCTGATGACAAACCAGATTTTGATGGAAGATCATTCTGGTACCACAAAAAAGGTTAATCAGAAAAGTGCTCTTTCATTCTGATTTTATCTTTTTAGGATTATACATCTCAAGGGAAACTTTGTGCTTCTGTAAGGTGCATTCGTCTGTGATTACCCTGTACAAAATTGTTCAACAAAATACGTGTTTTTGTCATCATCAAAAAGAGGGAAATTGTTAGAACAAGATTTGGTTCTGCATCTATACCTTGAGTTTTGATGATAAGAATGTTGTATTTATGTGAGAACAATTTTGTTATCCTAATGGTTTGTTATTGTGTATTAAAATGAAAATATGATTTTGGTAGAATTATATATAATTTTGGTATAAAAACAATTAATATAATTATATATAGTTCAAAAGTGTTTATATTTTTAGTTTTTGTATCCAAAAAAACTAATTCATATAATTATACATTAACTATAAACATTGCTATATAATTATATTAATCAAAACCATTATTAAAATTAAAATATACAAATATAATTTTGGTATAAAAATAATTAATATAAATGTTTTATATTAATCAAAATCGTTATTAAAATTATATTTGTTATAAATATTGGTATATAATTATATGAATCAAAAGTGTTTATATTTGTAGTTTTTGTATCCAAAAAAAATAATTCATATAATTATACATTAATTATAAGCACTATTATATTATTATATTAATGAAAATCGTTATTAAAATTAAAATATGTATATATAATTTTTATTTTTATTTTTAAATTAGGGTATGAAATTAAAAAGAAAAGGAGATAATCGTTATTAATATATATATATATATATATATATATATATATATATATATATATATATATATATATATATATATATTTTAAATTAGGGTATGAAATTAAAAAGAAAAGGAGATACACAGGGGAATAGGCCAAAAAACTCTCAAGAAACAACAAATTTGAAGAAGCTCATCCCCAACCTGTTCTTTCCAAATTTACTTCTAATAGCTATGGGGATGAAATAAAAAAAAGTTAGCGAATAATAGATGCAACCTAAGCTAGCAAAAAATTCGCACAAGACCTACGTTCCCTATAAATATGGGTAATAACAAAGGATATATTAGCATGATATTTTTACAAAGTAATCATTTATTTCTAAATTGCCGAATAACCGAGGATTCCTTTGATAAAGATTGAACCACAATAGAGGAGTCAGGCTCAATCCAAAGCTTCAACCATGTTCTATATCTAGCTAATTCAAAAGCTCTAAAAGCAGCTGAGAATTCCGCATGTAAGGAATTAGAATCTGAGGTTGGCTCAACAAAGCCAAGAATGGAATTTCCTTAAGAACCGCAAAAGATGTCACCACAACCACTAGAGGAGTTCTCATAAGAGCCATCACAATTGCATTTAAGCCAGTCCCTAATGAGAGGATGCCAAAGAACTTCAATAACCCAAGGAGCACAAGGAGGACTAATATTCACCTTGAAGGATTTGAGTAAATTGAAATCCATCAAAGAGGAGGAAGCACACAACAAATAATTATTTCCACTCAATCGGATTTGAGCTATGATGCTAGAGATGCTAGCATGAGGAGGAAGGATACTATTTTGAAATCTAGGCAAATTACGAGTCTGTCAAATAAAAGAAAGAGTATAAACAATGGCAGCAGTGATAATAAGAGGACCTTGAGAGGAGGTGCTTTTGCAACATAAAAACCAAACATTATTCATTGAAGAGATGTTTGTTAGAACAAGATTTGGTTATGCATCTATACCTTGAGTTTTAATAATAACAATGTTGTATTTGTGTGAGAATAATTTTGGTACCTTAATGATTTGTTATTTTGTAGCATTAAAACTAGTTTCTATTCTGAGTATATGACATGTAACGTCACCAATTTTTGAACATTGCGTTCCAATTCCGCTTCTGTGCCAGTCATGAGAAGTTCTGAAAGATGTTTAAAGTTGTTGCTGCAATGATCTTTCTGCTTCTGTGTTGATTCACTCCTGAGAAGCTTCTGAGGAGACGTTATGTTGTTGTTGCAACGTTCTCTCAGTTCGTGCTTCTAGACACGACTTTTATCATAAAGCTTTTAAAGAATGGCAAGCTTCTGAAGTTGTGTTACTCAGCTGAAGATTCTAAAGATCTCAAGCCAAACATTGAGGTTATCAAGGTTCTGACTAAAGAGTGTGAAGATTCTGAAGATACTGAATAGTACATAGTACAAATCAAATATTATTTCCACTACCTGATTTCATGGGCAAGGATTGTATGCAATATCACTACTTCCACCATCCAGCAGTGAACAACCTCTCTATTTGGTTTCCCCATTTTACCCTTCAACGGTCTTCTTCATATGCTATACAAGTGAGACTTGGAGACTTGAATAAAAAAGACATATAGAAGAATACTGAAACGCTATAACACTTGACAAAGTTTATTTGAAAAATATGCTTGTGTAGAAGCAACTTGTAACACACAAAATATTATTCAAACTGTTTGTTTGATTCCTTAAGGAGACTAGGGTATAGTCGGATTCTTAAGAAGACAAAGAAAATTATTCTTTGTGAGTCCTTAAGGAGACTAGGGTATAATCGGATCCTTGAGAAGACAGAGAAGGTTATTCTTTATGATTATTGTAATTAGCGGATTATAGTGGATTAAGTTCTTGTGTATAAGGCAAAATTATATTGGTGGATGGACTGGAGTAGCTTTGAGTTTCAAGGGAAGCAGGATAAAAATACTTGTGTTTTTATCTCTTTGTTATTAACATTTAAATGGTGTTCTTGAGTTTGCAAAAAGCTTTTGTTTTCTAAAACCCAATTCAAACCCCCATTTCTTGTGTTTTTAACACCTTCAATTGGTATCAGAGCTCCGATTTTGATTGTGATAAAAGATTTATCAACATTTCACTGTGTTTAGTATCAGTCCAGTTTTGTGTGAGAAACAATGATCGCTGCTAATGCTGCTAACATTGTTAACAACAATGAGAGAGATCACTATAGTGTTAAACCACTGATATTTGATGGAGAGAAATTTGATTACTGGACAGATAGAATTGAAAGCTTCTTTCTTGAATAAAATGTTGTTCTTTGGGATCTTGTAGTCAATGGCTAGGTTCACCCAGTTAATACTAAAGGAAATAATATAGCAAGAAGTGTTATGTCTTATCAACAAAAGAAAGATTTCAAAAATCATCATAAGACCAGAACTATATTGCTAAATTCTATCTCTTATAATGAGTATGAGAAGATAACAAATAAAGATTCTTCCAAATCCATATTTGACTCTCTAAGGATGACTCATGAGGGGACTGCTCAAGCAAAAGAGACAAAGACTTTGGCCTTAATCCATAAGTACGAAGGATTCAGAATGGAGGATGATGAAACCGTTGAGACTATGATCTCAAGATTTCATATGCTTGTTGCAGAACTGGACGTTCTGGACAAAGGATACTCTACAATTGATCATGTCAAGAAGCATAAGTCTCCCTAAAAAATGGAGACCTATGGTAACTTCTTTGAAGCTGGCAAAGGATCTTAATAGTATTAGTCTTGAAGAACTTGTTAGTTCTTTGAGAAGCCACGAGATTGAACTCGAGGAAGATGAACCTCAGAAACGAGGTAAATCTGTTGCACTAATGTCCAATCCTAAGAAGATAAAAGCATATCAAGATGAGGAAGAATCATTAGGTTCTGATGAAGACTTAGATGATGATGATGAGTTGTCTTTGATTTCTAAAAGGGTCAACAGATTCTGGAAACACAGGCAGAATGGGTAAGGAAAGTTCGGAGGAGATAGAATGACCGCTGGTCGTTCTAATTATTCGTATGGACAGAAGAAACAAGGTTCTAGAAAAGAAGTTATCTAGTTTGAATGCAAGGAACCAAACCACTACAAAACTGAATGTCTTAAGCTGAAAAAGGACAAAAGGTCCTAAGAAGAATCTTTCTAAAGGCAAGAAGGGGATGATGGTTTACATACAATATTACATTATTTACATAGAATATTAAAGTAAAAATGGTGTTCTTCATCGTCATCGCTGTCGGTGAAGTACAAATGTTGGATCTCTTGGAGAAGAGTAACTGTTGGGGATCCTCGCTTCATTGATCTTGAGGAAGATCAAATGTTGAATGCAATATATCCTCTATGACTTTTGCATTCATTTGTGTATGATATAATACAAAAAAATATTAGATAAATAAAATAAATATCCAGTTATATAATTATATAAGAACAATACTGTCACCAAGGTAAATATAATACTCTCACCAACCATATATAAAAACCTAAATTTCTATAATCTTGCAATCTATCACATTGATACAGTGCTCTGATTAAACATAGAGGATTCCACAACATTTGAGTTTCTTGTGGATTCGCCAAAATGCTTTTATAATGAGGCTTTTAGGTTTCACGAGGATCACTAATGGCAGTGTCTTGAGCGTTAATACTCATTAAATGGACGATAAAGATTTGTTTAAGGATGGTGAAGAAACAGACTTATATTTTACCTCAATTAAATATGTTCCAACTCAAGTGTCAAATACCCTTTAGTTTCTGTTAAAACCCGAGAGGAAAAAACTTTTTTGTTTCAATATTTACATTTTTACACAAAATAATAAAATAAATTGTTCAAATAAATCAACCACACACCTCTCAATTTCTGTTAAAAATCGAGAGGAAAAACTTTTTTAAAAATATTTATATTGTTTACATAGAATAGTAAAATAATAGTGTAAAATTAGTTTAGCGAGTGTTTTTATAGTAAAATATGATAATTAATCACCTCGGTTTTATTATAAAACCGAAATTTTTTATCTTCTCATTTTAACTATCACCTCGGTGATGACGAAAACCGAGGTGAATAATTTTTTTTTGAAATTATATTGTTTACAAATAATATTAAAATAATTTGTTTCCAACAAATCTGTCCTCTTATTATTGAATATCTTCCTTGTATTCAGATTTAGTCGCATTCCCTTCTTTAAATGAGAGATATTCAAAAAATACAAGAACGACAACATCAACATCATTATGTGAGATAAATTGTAAGGGCGGAAAATATGTTTTATTCAAGATAGAAGAACATTGAAGATTTTTTATCTCTTGCAATATATCCCAAAGAATGATGCTTGCGAGTTTGGGGCGACTTCATATTAATAAGGGTTAGGGTAAAATCTGTTTAACAAGTGCATTTATAATAAAATTTTATTATTCTATGCCTTAGTTAAATAGAAAATCAAAGGGTCAGAATATTTTATTTACAATTATAAACAAATAAAATCATAAGCTGCGTTAGCTGAGAATCGAAATTTGTACTGAGTTATTTTTTTTACCTCAGTATTATGAAAAACCGAGAGAATATATATATATTTTTTATTTTTTTAAATAATAAAAAAAATGCGCCTTAACTTTATACATAAATTTTCTATTATTCGAAGTTAAGACTTCATCATGAAAAACGTTATTTGTTGTACTGCATGGATTAACCTCCAAGTGAGAAGAGACTTCGAGGGAGAGATGTTAGAATTCCAAATACAAATGGCCCAATCAAACTTGATGGAAGGGTTAGATTTGAATATGTAGGCTTCCTTTAGTGTGAGCTTGTGGAAGAAGGTCAAACTAAAATATCTGAAACACCAGGATTGGGATAATATCGTTAAAAATAAATATATAAATGATATTTTTATCTAATAATTAGTACATTATATTTGTATATTTTAATTTTTATAAATAGTATTTTTAATATATAATTATATTAAAGATTTTGATTAATATATCATTATTTTTATTTTTGGATATAACGGTAATACATATTAAAGACGTGAGATATAAACATTTAATTTTTACTAAATGATTAAAAATAAATAAAATTAAATAAATATAAAAGTTCGTGGAAGAAAATTAAGAGTTAGTGAGAAAAAAACATTTTTTATTAAATAATTATTAAAATAAAATGAGAATTATACAATTATATAAGTAATTTTAAAAAATATAATTTGAAAATATAAAGTTGCCTTGTCTCAATATAATATAACATGATGATTTCTTTTCAAATTCTTATGAATAATCATGTTTTTAATAAATTTTAGTAATAGATTATTAATGATTTTTACAATATAGGTTTGATCTATTTTATGATGCTTATGAAGGTGTTATATAAGTGAGTAGGAGTTTTGATCAATTGGAAAAAATATATAAATCAAAAAAATATATAAAAAAAAAAAACACAATAACAATAACATAACAAAATAAAACAAAAATCTCTTCATAACTGATATAGTATTAGATGAAATTGAATTAAAAGAGCTATTGAGTTGATGATATTAAATATGAAAATTGAGAAATAGTAATACCCAAAAGTTATCAATTTTGATTAAAGATGAAGAAGAGGAAAAACGATTCAAACATATTTTTGCAAATTGAAAATAGGTTATAAATAAGAAAGTTAATAGAAGTTAATTTTTTTAATTAGGTGTATTGAAATTTAAAGGAATGAATGGAGGAATTGACGGTGAGGTGAAAACTTGGATGAAAATGGTCAGAGAAAATGAGATTATCAATTATTTAGTTATTTAATTAATTAAATATGTGAGTTTATAAAAAAATATTTGGATTAGAAATATGGAAATGAGATTATTAATTATTTGATAATTTAATTTATTATTTATTAATTTAATAGGATGAGTGTGGAGGTGACGGTGGAGTGAAAACATGGATGGAAAAGGCCTTTTGAAAAACAATATTTTAGTTTATAGCTTATAACTTATCAAATATCTAATTTTTTTTATTATTTAAAAAAAACTTTTTTATCCTTTATAATTTAATTTAATTTAAAATAAAATAAATATGTATTAAATGTCTTTCATTTTATTTTATATTTATAAGTTAATTGAATAAGACTCGAACACAAAATATTTTGATTAAGAGTCAAGCACGTTACCACTGCAACACAAACCCTTCATGTTAATTTGTTTCATCATATATTTAATATACCGTGTATAATTACAGTAGATTAATAAATTACTAAATCTCAGTTGAATTTTTTTTCACTTAGTTTTAAAATAAGGTATAATTGCAATAGATTAATTTTTTTCATCTCTATATATTTGTCTTAATTATTTTCACTTAGAACTTTTATACCTATTTTAAAATTTTAAATTAACCAAATATATATTTAATTTTATTTTATCATTGTTTTAAAATATATAAGTTAAGAATATTATTTAATATTTGCATTTTAATTTCTTAAGAGTACAATCGCAATTTTATATTATAACATTAAATATAAAATATAGATAATATTCATTCGACATATTAAATATGAACGTAGATAGTTAAAATATTTATGTTTATTTAAAATTCATTATAATAAAATTAAATAAAATATATATTTTTTATTTTATAAAAAGAATTGTTTAATAAAAAAAGAGTATTGTATAAAAGAATATTTTAATTTTATAAAAATAAACATTAAATAAAATAATGGATGAAACATAGTGTAAAATAAAATTAAATATTTTAACTAATTATGTTTCATCCATTATTTTATTTAATGTTTATGTTTCATAATTAAATATTTATTTTGAAGAGAATGATTAGTTAATTAGTTAACAAACAACACACAAAGGCGTCAGATGCATTCATTCTCATGAAGAGGCGCGGCGCATCCTCTTCCAAAGTTGGTTATTTTTTTAAAATGATGGTTATTTTCGTATTTTTTTTGAAAAACCTGGTTATTATATATATATATATATATATATATATATATATATATATATATATATATATATATATATATATATATATATATATATATATATATATATATATATATATATATATATATATATATATATATATTATATATATATATATATATATAAAAGATTAAATAATTAATAAAATAAAATAAAACTTATACAATTACATAAATTATCTTAATTTTAGCACCAAAAATTACTTAAAATACTTAACAACTTTTATATATTAAGATAGTTAAAAATAAATAAAGTTAAATAAATATAAAAAGTGAGTGAAAAAAAATTAAAAATTAGTGAAAGAAAATTATGTTTTATTAAATAATTAATAAAATAAAATGAAAATTATACAATTACATAAATAACTTTAATTTTGACGAAAAAAAATTGTTTAAAAGATTTAACAACTTTTATGTATAACAACTTTTATATATTAAGATAATTAAAAATAAATAAAATTAAATAAATAATAAAGTTTGTGAAAAAAATTAAGAGATAATGGGAGATAATTATTTTTTATTAAATAATTAATAAAATAAAATAAATATTATACACTTACATAAATAATTTTAATGTCGGCGTCAAAAAAAATTTCAAGATACTTAACAACTTATATATATATATATATATATATATATATATATATATATATATATATATATATATATATATATTATATATATATATATATATATATATATATATATATATATATATATATATATATATAAAATAAGGATCAAATGAAATTAATGTATCAAATTTAATAAAATTACACATTCGATAACTCTTTAACGCATATCTGTATAAAAAAATTCACCGTTGGATTGAAATATATTCATGTCTATAAAATTTAACATCAACTGAAAATTATTTGATATGTTAAAGAAAATTATCAAAATTAACGGTTTTGTAAAAGTTTTGTAAGCAGTTAATTTTATGTATTTCGTTGATATATCAAATTATTTTCTATTGATGTTAAATTTTATATAAATAATTTATATGATAATAACTTTCAATCTAAAAGTTTGTTATAGAGATGTCCGATGAAAAGTTATTGGAGTTATCATGTTGTTAAGTTTGATAGTTTGATATTTATATATATATATATATATATATATATATATATATATATATATATATATATATATATATATATATATATATATATATATATATATATATATATATATATATAATTACAAATAAAATTTGTAATTTCTCATCCCTCTTTTAAAACGTAGGAATTTTTAAATCCTTTGGAGTGGTGTTAAATAACAAGTGTAAAATGGCAAATAACAAAATTAAACGTTTATCACTAACACATCTTGGACAAAAAGAAGTGCGCTAACGTGTATTGGATAAAATTGAATAAAATAAAACTTAGTTGCTCTATGTTGCTAATAATTCCTTATCCTGCCAGAGAATCATGTTATGTATGATAGATATACAATGAGACAAGTATATAAAAAGCCAATCAAGAAGTATACATGAGACATGTATGATAGATATACAATGAGACAATGCAACCATGAAATGGGATCATGTACAGATCAACATGTTGTTCTATAAGCTTATCAAAACATTACATGCAGCAAGCACAAACGTATGTATCTAGTCCCACCATTTTTCTGACACCTCAATATTCAATCTCAAACTTTTTGCAGTTCAATCATCATTTACGTTTCCATGTGGAAAAGGATAATAACCTTACCTATTTCTATTTGCTTTTTCTCTTTCCTTTTCTGGTTACAATTTGGTTTTTCTCTTTCAAGTAAATTCTTAACGTGATAAAACGGAAAGAAATTTAAAAATCAGCTTTCGTCCTGAAAGTCTTTAAGAAAGTAAAGCTTCTTGAATTTTGATTCATATATAAGAATTCCTATATAAATTTTATGTAATGATTGTGATAGTTAATTGTTTTTTATGATATGTATATCTTGTTTGTGCACATGCAAACGGTCTAAAATGAGAAAAAAAAGTAATATTAATTACCATAAACTCTTACATATATAGAAAAAGAGGTGGTCAAATTAAATGTATATAGATTATATTATTCTATTATAATATACGGGTGGATTGAAGAAAAATAGTTTATTAAGATCAGAACCTTGATAACCTCAATCGCCCGACTTGAGATCTTTAGAATCTTCAGCTTAGTAACAAAACTTCAGAAGCTTGCCATTCTTCAGAAGTTTGGTGATCAAAGTCACGTCTAGAAGCGTGAAATGAGAGAACGTTGCATCAACAACATAACGTGTCCTCAGAAGTTTCTCAGGAGTGAGTCATCACAGAAATAGAAAGAACATTGCAGCAGCAACATTAAACATCTTTCAGAACTTTTAATATCTGGCGCCAAAGCAAATTTGGAACTCATTGTTCAGAAACTGATGACATTGCATTTCATATACTCAGAATCATATCTGGTTGTTAAAGCAACATAATAACAAACCATTAGGATACCAAAATTGTTCTCACACAAATACAACATTGTTATCATCAAAACCCAAGGTATAAATGCAGAATCAAATCTTGTTCTAACATATTGAGGGTCTTTTTCAAGATAAGTCTAATAATAAGTCTATTACTTACATAACATGTCTTGCTCACCGCATCCACCCAAAAATATTTTGGAAGGTTTGAATCACTAAGCATCGTTCTTGAAAGTTCTACTAGAGACCTATTCTTCCTTTCCACCACTCCATTTTGTTGAGGAGTCCTTGATGCTGAAAAGTTATGAAAGATTCCATGTTCTTCACAAAATTCTTCAAAAGAAGCATTTTGGAACTCTCCTCCATTATCGCTTCTTATGGAGGCAATTTTTAGTGATTTCTCATTTTGAATTTGTTTTGCATACTTCTTGAACACCTTGAATGCATCACTTTTCTTCACTAGAAAGAATGTCCAACAATATCTAGAAAAATCATCAACAATAATTGATGCATATACATTACCTCTAAAGCTTATTCTTCTTGATGGACCAAATAAGTCCATATGCAACAATTGTAGTGGCCTTGAAGTGGATACCACATTCTTAGGTTTAAAAGTTGATTTGGTTTGTTTTCCCTTTTGACAAGCATCACAAATTTTATCTTTGACAAACTTTATCTTAGGTAAACCAATGAAAAGATCATGCTTGACTAGTTTATTTAAATTCTCCATGTGAATATGAGCAATTCTTTTATGCCATATGTAACACCCAGAATGTTGTTAGATTAATTTAAATATTATTTAATATGATTATTTGAAGGTAAAATGAATTATTAAATAATATTGGGAATTATTATTATTATTATAGATGTTATTTATTTTAATAATAATAAAATAAATGGAATATGAAGAGTGGAAGGGTAAAGTGGAAGTGGATAAAAGAGGCCAAGGTGAGAACTCAAAGTGTTTTCACGTATTTTTGCCTCAGAGTCAGAGAAAGGGAGAAACGCTGAAGAGAAAGAGAAGGAAGAGGAAAAGGCCAAAGATTGCTCAGAACTTCCTTCAATCCAAAGAGGTAAGGGGTCTGAACCTTATTAAACGATAATATGCGAGCAAATTCATGATATATGTTGGATTGTTGATGGATTTTGGGGATTTTAGGGAGATTGGGAAAGTTTGGGGTTTTGATGGAAATTCTCCGATCTGTGAGTTTTGTTGAGTTATATGCTTAGAAGCCCGCGCGTCCACTGTTTCCGCACTTAAAATCTTATTTATGCACATAACAGCCAAATGACGTTCGCCATTATGCCTTTGGCGTTCGCCATTTGGGCTTTTTTTTCCAGAATAAGAGCGTTTAACGCTAATGGCGTTCGCCATTAGCCTAATGGCGTTCGCCATATCAGTTTGACGGACAGTTTTTCCAGAATAAGGGCGTTTAACGCTAATGGCGTTCGCCATTAGCCTAATGGCGTTCGCCATATCAGTTTGACGGACAGCTTTCGCGTTTTAAACTCCCAGATGTGATATCGTTGTAATGTTGTTGTTGTTTTGTTGAGTTGTATGTCATGCTATTAATGATGATGATAACATGACTATATGATGTTGTTGTTGCTATGTTGATTATGATGCATGTTTGGTGTGCATGCATTCATGAAAGGCCGATGCCTAGTGATGAACGGACTGAGTTCCAATGATGTTGTTGACTCTGGGCTTGTGGAGAGGCTTGGTTCCTTGCGGGGAACTCGGATTCTATGGTGATGAATCTGGGAGTGGTGATCCTGTAGTTGGTCACAAAATGGGTATACCGAGTCGTGTTGAGTCATGCATGGGTGTGTGCATTGCATTTGATATGTTGTTTTGTTGATGTTCATGGGTATGTTGATTATGAGGATTATGATGAGCTGTGTTGGCATATGTGAAATATATTTATGTTTATATTTCTGTCGTTATATTATTATTTAATAATGTAATTCTCACCCCTTCTGCATGTGTTTATGTTCATCTATGATGAGCAATGTGCAGATAAAGAGGAGTAGCTATTGTTGAGGTTTGAAGAATAAGTGTAGAGTTATTCTACGGAGTCGAGTCAAATGCTCTGGTCATGTGACACCGGGGTTATGGGATTCGATAGATAATTGGTTATTATTTACGTTGTTTATGATGACTAATATGTTGAGATGCTTTGTTAGATAATGTTGAAACATTATTATGAATTGTTATATGATGAATGATAATATTTGTGTTGTTGTCCGCTGCGAAGTTTTAATAAAATAAATAATATGTTATATGTTGTGATGCGATAAGTGTTATGTTGTAAGAAATGTAAACTCTTCTACATGTTGTACTCTGATAATTTATTTAAATATGTCGTTTGGGTAGAAGGGTGTTACATTAGTGGTATCAGAGCATAGTCAGTCCAGTCGAGTCATAATGTGATGTTTTCCCTGTTGGTCGATTAGTGTAAATGACACTATCGATATTTAGCGGTGGTGGTTGTGTTGTGCAGAGTATGGCTGGAGAAAATGACCGTGCGATTGCTAAGGCTTTGGCTGCTATGGCGCAGGCTATGCAGGCGCAGCAGAATCCGCCGGTCGACGAGTTTAAGAATTTGGGAAGGTTTCTGAAGAATAACCCTCCTACATTCAAAGGGCGCTATGATCCAGATGGTGCTCAGATTTGGCTGAGGGAAATTGAGAAGATTTTCCGGGTGATGACGTGTACTGAAGCACAGAAGGTGCAGTTTGGCACGCATATGTTATCTGAAGAGGCTGAAAACTGGTGGGATAACACTCGCCAGAGAATTGAAGTACCAGGTGCTGAGATGACTTGAGAAAGGTTCAAGACGGTCTTTCTGGAGAAATATTTTCCTGCTGATGTGCGATGTAAGAAGGAGATGGAATTCTAGAACTGAAGCAGGGTAACATGTCTGTTGCTGATTACGCTTCGAAGTTTGAGGAGCTGGTGCAGTATTGTCCTCATTATAATGATGCTGATGCTGAGGAATCCAAGTGTGTCAAGTTTGAGAACGGGTTGCGTCCCGAGATCAAACAAGGCATTGGTTACCAGGAGATTCGTAGGTTTCCTACACTGGTTAATAAGTGCAGGATATTTGATGAAGATAGCAAGGCTAGGACTGCTCATTACAAGAGTCTTAGTGAGAAGAAGAATAAGGATCGTGGTAGTCCTTATGCATCTCCGAATGGTAAAGGTAAGCAGAAAGTAGTAGATGAGAAGAAGCCAAGTGGGGGAGGATCTCCCATAGCTGGTAAATGTTTCAAGTGTGGCGAGCCAGGCCACCGTGCTGATAGCTGTACCAAGAAAGTGCTGAGATGTTTCCGATGCGGTCAGGCTGGTCATAGAGTTACTGAATGTAAGGATGCTGGTCCGACATGTTTTAATTGTGGCGAGAAAGGCCATATCAGTTCGCAGTGCTCGAAACCGAAGAAGGCGGCTACTGCAGCTCATACTACTGGTAGGGTGTTTGCTCTGAGTGGTGCTGAAGCTCCTAAAGAAGATAATCTGATTAAAGGTACTTGCTTGATTAATAATGTTGAATTGCTTGCTATTGTTGACACTGGTGCTACTCATTCGTTTATTTCGTATGAGTGTGCGACCAGGATTGGTGTGATTATGTCGTCCCTAGGCGGAAGTATGGTGATAGATACTCCTGCTAATGGTTCTGTGAAGACTTCTGTTGTCTGTCGAGGTTGTCATTTGACGATCTTTGAGGGAGAGTTCGTGGTTGATTTGGTGTGCTTACCCTTGCACCAAATTGATATTATTCTGGGAATGAATTGGCTAGAATTCTATGGCGTGTTTATCAACTGCTATAGGAAGACGGTGCGGTTTTCTGAAGTTGGTGAGAATGATGAGGCAAGATTTCTATCTGCTAGGCAGGTGGGGGATTTTGTGAAAGATGAAGCTTAGATATTCGCTTTATTTGCGTCTCTGCAAGCGGATAAGAAAGTGGTGAGTGTAGATTTGCCTGTTGTCTGTGAATTTCAGGATGTGTTTCCGGAGGATGTAAGTGATTTACCTCCAGAACGTGAAGTCGAATTTGCCATTGACTTAGTACCAGGTACGAGTCCAGTGTCGATGTCTCCTTATAGAATGTCGGCAACTGAATTAGTTGAATTGAAGAAGCAACTTGAAGAATTGCTTGAGAAGAAGTTTGTGCGTCCAAGTGTTTCTCCTTGGGGTGCACCAGTATTGTTAGTGAAGAAGAAAGAAGGTACGATGAGGTTGTGTGTCGATTATCGGCAGTTGAATAAGGTGACTATCAAGAATCGGTATCCATTGCCGAGGATTGATGATTTGATGGACCAGTTGGTTGGAGCTCATGTTTTCAGTAAGATTGATTTGCGGTCGGGTTATCATCAGATCCGAGTGAAGTCAGATGATATTGCGAAGACTGCTTTCCGTACGAGGTATGGTCATTATGAATACACTGTGATGTCGTTCGGTGTGTCTAATGCTCCAGGTGTGTTTATGGAATATATGAATCGTATATTTCATCCGTACCTTGATAATTTTGTTGTGGTGTTCATAGATGATATATTGATATATTCTAAGACGGAAGAAGAGCATACAGGACATCTGAGAATTGTTTTGCAGGTGTTAAGAGAAAAGAAATTATATGCAAAGTTATCTAAATGTGAGTTCTGGTTGAAGGAAGTGAGTTTCCTTGGCCATGTGATTTCGAGTGGTGGGATTTCTGTTGATCCTGCTAAAGTTGATGCTGTATTACAGTGGGAGACTCCGAAGTCTGCTACTGAGATACGCAGTTTTCTGGGGTTAGCTGGTTATTATCGCAGATTTATTGAGGGCTTCTCTAAGTTGGCATTGTCGTTGACGCAGTTGACTAAGAAGGGTCAAGTGTATGTGTGGGATGCAGCTTGTGAAGCGAGTTTTGTTGAGTTGAAGAGGCGGTTGACCAGTGCTCCAGTGTTGATCTTGCCTAATCCTGGTGAGTCCTTCGTTGTTTATTGTGATGCTTCTTTGATGGGTCTTGGTGGTGTTTTGATGCAGAATGGTAAAGTTGTAGCTTATGCTTCTAGACAGTTGAAAGTTCATGAGAGGAATTATCCTACGCATGATCTAGAACTTGCAGCTGTTGTATTTGTGTTGAAAATGTGGAGGCATTATCTGTATGGTTCCAGATTCGAAGTGTTCAGTGATCACAAGAGTCTGAAGTATCTGTTTGATCAGAAAAAGTTAAATATGAGGCAGAGAAGGTGGTTAGAATTACTGAAGGATTTTGACTTTGAATTGAGTTATCATCCCGGTAAGGCTAATGTAGTTGCAGATGCGCTGAGTAGAAAGTCTCTACATATGTCTATGATGATGGTTCGGGAGCTTGAGTTAATTGAACAGTTCCGTGATATGAGTTTGGGTTGTGAAGTTTCCGCTGATAGTGTAAAGTTGGGTATGCTGAAGTTGACTAGTGAAATTCTGGAAGATATTCGGAATGGTCAGCAAGTTGATGTCGCTCTAGTTGATCATATTACTATGGTTAACCAGGGTAATGGTGGTAATTTTGAGATTGATGAGAATGGCATCCTGCGATTTAAAGGTAGAGTTTGTGTTCCTGAGGTGTCTGAATTGAAAAAGAGTATTCTTGAAGAGGGCCATAGGAGTGGATTGAGTATCCATCCAGGTGCAACTAAAATGTATCAAGATTTGAAGAAGTTGTTTTGGTGGGCTGGTATGAAAAGAGATGTTGCTAAGTTTGTGTATGCCTGTTTGACTTGTCAGAAGTCAAAGATTGAACATCAGAAACCGGCAGGTATGATGCAACCTTTGAAGATTCCTGAATGGAAGTGGGATAGCATTTCCATGGATTTTGTGACGGGATTGCCGAGGACGGTGAAAGGTAATGATTCTATTTGGGTGATTGTGGATCGATTGACTAAGTCGGCGCATTTCTTGCCGATGAAGATTAATCACTCTTTAGAGAAGTTGGCAGAGTTGTATATTGAGGAGATAGTGAGGCTGCATGGTATTCCATCCAGTATTGTGTCTGATAGAGATCCCAGATTTACTTCTAGATTTTGGGAAAGTTTGCAGAAAGCGTTGGGGACTAAGTTGAGGTTGAGTTCAGCTTATCATCCTCAGACTGATGGTCAGACTGAAAGAACTATCCAATCCTTGGAGGATTTGTTGAGAGCTTGTGTGTTGGAGCAGAGTGGTTCTTGGGATAGTTATTTGCCGTTGGTGGAGTTTACTTATAATAATAGTTTTCATGCTGGTATCGGTATGGCTCCATATGAAGCATTGTATGGTAGGAGGTGTAGAACTCCATTGTGTTGGTATGAACCAGGTGAGAGTGTTGTACTCGGACCTGAGATTGTGCAGCAGACGACTGAAAGGGTTAAGATGATTCAGGAGAAAATGAAGATTTCTCAGAGTCGTCAGAAGAGTTATCATGATAAGAGGAGGAAGGCACTTGAGTTCCAAGAGGGAGATCATGTGTTCTTGAGAGTTACTCCGACGACAGGTGTGGGTAGAGCTTTAAAGTCTAAAAAGCTTACTCCGAGGTTTGTGGGTCCGTATCAGGTTTTGAAGAGGGTTGGGGAAGTGGCGTATCGGATAGCTTTACCGCCATCGCTTTCTAATCTGCATGATGTGTTTCATGTATCTCAGTTGAGAAAATATATTGCGGATCCTTCGCATGTTGTTCAGTTGGATGATATCCAGGTGAGGGATAATTTGACCGTTGAGGTGTTGCCAATTCGGATAGATGACCGAGAAGAGAAGACCCTGAGAGGTAAGAAGATTGCTCTAGTGAAAGTTGTTTGGGGAGGTCCAGCTGGTGAGAGCTTGACTTGGGAGCGTGAAGATCAGATGAAGGAGTCGTATCCGGCTCTATTTGCTTGAGGTATGTTTTCGAGGACGAAAACTTCTAAAGTGGGGGAGAGTTGTAACACCCAGAATGTTGTTAGATTAATTTAAATATTATTTAATATGATTATTTGAAGGTAAAATGAATTATTAAATAATATTGGGAATTATTATTATTATTATAGATGTTATTTATTTTAATAATAATAAAATAAATGGAATATGAAGAGTGGAAGGGTAAAAGTGGAAGTGGATAAAAGAGGCCAAGGTGAGAACTCAGAGTGTTTTCACGTATTTTTGCCTCAGAGTCAGAGAAAGGGAGAAACGCTGAAGAGAAAGAGAAGGAAGAGGAAAAGGCCAAAGATTGCTCAGAACTTCCTTCAATCCAAAGAGGTAAGGGGTCTGAACCTTATTAAACGATAATATGCGAGCAAATTCATGATATATGTTGGATTGTTGATGGATTTTGGGGATTTTAGGGAGATTGGGAAAGTTTGGGGTTTTGATGGAAATTCTCCGATCTGTGAGTTTTGTTGAGTTATATGCTTAGAAGCCCGCGCGTCCACTGTTTCCGCACTTAAAATCTTATTTATGCACATAACAGCCAAATGACGTTCGCCATTATGCCTTTGGCGTTCGCCATTTGGGCTTTTTTTCCAGAATAAGAGCGTTTAACGCTAATGGCGTTCGCCATTAGCCTAATGGCGTTCGCCATATCAGTTTGACGGACAGTTTTTCCAGAATAAGGGCGTTTAACGCTAATGGCGTTCGCCATTAGCCTAATGGCGTTCGCCATATCAGTTTGACGGACAGCTTTCGCGTTTTAAACTCCCAGATGTGATATCGTTGTAATGTTGTTGTTGTTTTGTTGAGTTGTATGTCATGCTATTAATGATGATGATAACATGACTATATGATGCTGTTGTTGCTATGTTGATTATGATGCATGTTTGGTGTGCATGCATTCATGAAAGGCCGATGCCTAGTGATGAACGGACTGAGTTCCAATGATGTTGTTGACTCCGGGCTTGTGGAGAGGCTTGGTTCCTTGCGGGGAACTCGGATTCTATGGTGATGAATCTGGGAGTGGTGATCCTGTAGTTGGTCACAAAATGGGTATACCGAGTCGTGTTGAGTCATGCATGGGTGTGTGCATTGCATTTGATATGTTGTTTTGTTGATGTTCATGAGTATGTTGATTATGAGGATTATGATGAGCTGTGTTGGCATATGTGAAATATATTTATGTTTATATTTCTGTCGTTATATTATTATTTAATAATGTAATTCTCACCCCTTCTGCATGTGTTTATGTTCATCTATGATGAGCAATGTGCAGATAAAGAGGAGTAGCTATTGTTGAGGTTTCAAGAATAAGTGTAGAGTTATTCTACGGAGTCGAGTCAAATGCTCTGGTCATGTGACACCGGGGTTATGGGATTCGATAGATAATTGGTTATTATTTACGTTGTTTATGATGACTAATATGTTGAGATGCTTTGTTGAGATAATGTTGAAACATTATTATGAATTGTTATATGATGAATGATAATATTTGTGTTGTTGTCCGCTGCGAAGTTTTAATAAAATAAATAATATGTTATATGTTGTGATGCGATAAGTGTTATGTTGTAAGAAATGTAAACTCTTCTACATGTTGTACTCTGATAATTTATTTAAATATGTCGTTTGGGTAGAAGGGTGTTACACCATAGCCTTGAGTCATTGTTGTTTACCATGAGACATTTTACTTTCAAAGATACGTCATCTAGGGAAATCATAAAAATATTATTAATTCTCTTACCCTTGAGTTTTACCTCATGAGTGGCTTCATCTTCAATCAAGCATTCATCCTTGGTGAACTTGATCTTGAAGCCTTTGTCGCAAAGCTGGCTTATACTAAGAAAATTGTGCTTTAGTCCTTCAATATAAAGAACATCTTCAACGGATGTGAAAGGTGGTGCTCCAACTTTGCATATGCCAAGAATCTTTCCTTTGTTGTTATCACCCTAAGTGACATATCCCTTGGCCTTAAGCACTAGATTTGAAAATTTGTTGATATCTCCTGTCATATGCTTAGAACAACCACTATCGAGATACCATATATTTGTAGTGGTCTGTAAGCATACCTACAAAAAAAATTAGGTTTTGTCAGGTACCTAAATTGCTTTGGGTCCTTCATAATTAGTTCCTTCCTTGATCCATGCGTAATGCCCACTTGCCATACTAAAACTTCTCACATAATAAGCATTAGGTGTATGACCACTTATACCATAATAGAAACAAATAGGAACAAAGTTACTTATATATCTAGGAACGTAAGATTTCTTCTTGACAAATCTTTTCTTTTTAGGATAACGATAAACATTGTTATATTTGTTCATTCTTTCTTTATTGGATTTGTCATTAGCCTTAACAAAGATAGTTTTAATAGAACTTGGTTTATTAAATTTAGAGTATCCAAGTCCACTTTTATCATTTGCATATCTTTGTCGACTAAGGACACAATCCAATCTAATTTGTCCTTTTTCATATCTTTCAATGACTCTTTTTAATTAGACAATTTGGAAGGAGAGAGATTCACATTCTTTGCATACAAAATTTTGTTTTTATTCATTAACAAGGTTTTGTTTTTCAACTTCAAAATCCTTTTTCATGGTGTCAATCTTTTCTTCAAGAGATAAAATTTGTTTCTTTTGATTGGACACCGTTTTATACATAAGTTTGCATTCAGTTAGAAGTTCATCTATGACACCTTGTGCATCATTATCATAAATAGAAAATTCATTACTAACCTCTTCATCTTCATTATCAGAATGATGTGAAGCCATCAAGGAAAGGTTTACATTTTCGTCACTTTCCGAGTCAGATGATGAACTTACTTCATTATCTTCCCACGCAATGTAGGCTCTTTTAGATTTTGAATCCTTTCTACTTTTGAAGCCATTTTTCTTGGTGAGTTTTGGACAATCCGTCTTTATGTTTCCTTGCTTTCCACATTCATAGCAAGTGATATTTGGTGTTGATGTAGAAGTATCATTTTTACTGGAAAAATTCTTTCTTTTTGCATAATTCAAAGATCGTTCATTATTACCAAAAAACTTACCAAGCCTTTTTACAAGGAGCATGAAATTATCATCTTCTTGTTCTTCTTTTGAGAGAACTTTTAAAGCAATGCCTTTTGATTTCTTTTCTAGAATTTCATGTTTTTCAAGTCTCCCGAGTTCAAGTTCATGTTCTTGTAATTTTCCAAACAATAAAGCGGAAGTCATAGTAGAAATAATTTTCTTTTCCGATATTGTCGTTACTTTTGTCTGTCATTCCTTGGCTAACGATCTGAGTACTTTAAGGTTAAGATCATCGTTAGTAAAGGTCTTACCAAGAGCAATCAAATGATTTGTCAAGTGTAAAAATCCTTTTTGTAATGCGACGATGGATTCTCCGGGTTGCATTCTGAACATCTCGTACTCTTGACTTAAGGTATTTAATCTAGACCATTTAACTTCAGCAGTTACTTCATGTGTTTCAACTAGAGTATCCAAATTTTCCTTTGCGGTTGCACACTGATAAACACGGAAAAATCCATCCATACTAAGAGAGCTCTGAAGTATATTGATTTCCTTTTTGTTGTAGAGAATCTTTTTCTTATCATCATCGTCCCATACACTCTTAATCTTTATTGTCCCTACATTGTTGATAACACTCGTGGGAACAAATGGGCCATTTTCAATGGCACCCCAAATTTCTTCACCTTGTGCTTCTAAATGTGCCTTCGTGTGTATTTTCCAGAAGTCAAAATATTCACCAGAGAATAGTGGTGGTTTGTTGATACTTCCACCATCTTTAAAAACTGGATTTGCGCTTGCGGAAGCCATCTTCTGGATCTAAGGAGCAAGTTACCAAAAACCCGCTCTGATGCCAAATGTAAGCATGAAATGCACCTAAGAGAGAGGGGGGGGGGTGAATTAGGTACTTTAAATTTTTTCCAGTTTTAGACTTGGATATGATTATTTTTTCGGTTGAATGTTAAGAGATGAATGTGATAAAGTGCGGAAAAATAAAGAACACAACGATGTATCCTGGTTCCCCTCACAATCCAAGGGTACTCCAGTCCCCTTACGTAGTAAGAGATTTTATTATCTTGTTTGGACTTTTTACAAGCAATCCTAACCTCTATAAACACATTAATAAAGACAATCCCCTTATTATATACACCAAGTGACTTAAGAGAACAATCCTCCCTTAATCACTCCCTTGCTTCCAACAATTCTAGACAGCAAGGATTCAAACACTATTCTGAATTTTACAAGAGTTTATGAAGTTGTATACAATGTATCAATCACTTGGATTGATCTCTCCTTCAAGAAAAAAATTCTCAATATATAACACAAGTGCTCAAAGATATATTTGGTTGAAACTATGTAAAGTTGCAATGAAGATTTAATGCATAAGTTTCAACGAAAATTCTGTTAAGAACACTTAGTTTTTGAAAATGAGAGAAAAATAATATTTGAATTGTGGATGAAGGAGGTGATTTTCAAAATCAGAAAAATATGGTTTATATAGTACCTTAACACCTCTCTGAAAAAGTACATATGCATGAATAGTTTCCATGGTTCATATGTCCATTAAAAAATTCGTTTGGATCAGAAAAAGGTTGAAACACTGTCAATGGTTCAGTGGTAACCGGTTATCATATATGGTGTAACTAGTTACACCTGAACTGGTGCCTTAAAATTTTTGAAAAATGCGCACATGTAACCTGTTACATGAATTCGGGTAACCGGTTATACCCTTTGAAAAATGCCACAGAAGACAACGTTTCAATGTGGTAACCGGTTACCAGTGCTATTAGCAGTGAAAAAATTTGAAAAGATTATTTTAATTAATTTTTAATGCCATAAAAAATGTAATGCAATGCCATGATTTAGTATGAATTTTGAGCACTTATATTAACATAAAGAGAATGTAGACTTGTACCTACGATGTCATGATCAAAATCCAAGATATCATCCAAGGTTTGATCTTTAACACTTTAAGACTTTACTTTAATGCACTAGCTCATGTTATGATTCTTGATCCATTCTTTTTTACACAAGCATATTCTTTTGTCTTCATCAAAATAATCACTTGAGAAACATGTTTTCACAGTTATGTTTATGATCCATCTTATAACCAAACCTAAGGTTTTAGACTGGATAATCCTCAAACCAAATGAGAGATTTTATACTGAGATGATATTAGAACCAAACAGAGCTTTTACATGAGGTTGAGATTAGGAACCAAATAGAAATATTTTTTGGGTGTATTTTGAAATACGTTTTCTGGTGTAATTTGAAAGGAGGAGAATCTTTGTATTTATATGAGAAAAATGTGAATCAAAAAGGAAAAAGATCCATGGGCATTTAAATGATCTAATCGATTAAACAATATGGTTAATTGATTAGAAGCTTCAAAAATATGACAACCCTAATTTTAAAATTATAATGACTATGTGTCTCAATTGACTAGGATTATTCTTAATCAACTAAGAAGCTTTTTTCTTTGCTCTAATCGATTGGACAAGGTCCCTCATCGATTAGGAGATGTACAAAAGCTTCATAAATGATTAGGAACACTATTGGTCAATCCTACAAGCACCTTGATGACACCTTTATTGATTTTAAGATGTTTTATCAAAAGAGAAAGTTGAAGACTATTATATATGTTGCCTTAGTAATTTGAGAGTTACTCTTATATGTTTGCAATACACTGATCACTCAGACAAAAAGTAGATGAACTTTTACACTTCCTCTCTTTCACAATCTTTGAAGCTTCAAGGGCCCTTGGTTGATTCATCATTAATTCAACAGTTCATATGGGACTTGACTTTTTCTAACTAATGAGACTTGATAAGTTTCTTGATAGACACAATCATAAAAGATTACTTGATCAAATATTATCAGGGATTCCACCAGACACTTTATTCTTATTGAGATTGACTTTGATATCTTGATCTCACAAAAGAAACATCTTGATCATTACTTAACTGATGATGACTTTAAAATAGCATCCTCATCCATCGAGGATTGGTTTATTTTTTATTGATTGAAGGTCCTCGCCTAGATCCACTCTTTATGACTTTAATGATGAGAAGAACACTAATTAATACTCATTTATCACAAGAGACCGACCTAAAAGGGAATTTAAGAAGAGAATAAGAGTAAACTCATGTCACACGGAAACCCTTTCATAAATGAGAGACCATCAAAAGTTCAACACTACAACATTATACGACCTCTACTCGTAAAGGTCTAGAGGGGAATTTACAATTTCAGTAGCAATCAGTCCAGCAGACTCATCTTCAACAACAACAACTTCAAAGAGCCTTAGGTGCCCTTACACTTATGCACAAATTATTGAATAAGTCATCTTCCTATCAAGGTTAAGGAGTCAACTGAGCATCTAAATTGCAAGATCTAACACTTGGATTAAATTAGGGTTCACATCGTATGCCTCGAACAAATAGAGGTGTAGGTCAGAGGTCGCACATAAGCCATTGGGTCATACAATTAATTATGTGGGATTAATTTGAAAAATATTATGGATCGATTTAATTTTAAAAAAATATATGGAGACTAATTTGCAAAATTTAAAAGATTAGTAATAACTAATTTGAAACTTACAATGTATAGAGTGAAAGAAATTTTTCAAATTTCTTATTTTAAGTGTAATTTAAAATTCCTTATAACTTGAACAAGTACTTTATAAAATTTCATCATTTTAATCAATTTTCTTTATATTCATCCATGCTATTAACGTCTATCAAAATAGTTGTCCCCCAATTGAGACTATTATTATGTATGTTTTAATTTTTGATTGAAACAAATTTAAATGAATTGAACTTGGAAAAATTAATTTTTTTAATTTGTTTCTATATAATAATAAGACAATTTTTAGTTAGTGTTGAGATATAAGGAAATAATCGAATAATAGTAAAACATTTAACAGATAAGTAATTTATAAATGATTTATTTAGAAAAAATAAACCTCAAATAAAAAAATCACAATAGTTTTAAAATAAAAAATATTTCCATTAATCATCAAATTATTGTCGTGTGTAACCGAAAAACTATTGTCGTGAATTGTACTAAATAAAAACATCCATAAATAATGTTGGCGATTACCAAAACTAAACATGGAGTACTTATGTGTGAACACAAACTAAACTAAAATAAGAAAAACAATACTAAAAAAAAGTCGATACCAATAACGAACCAGGTCTATCCACATGGCATATTATAGTTTGTATAAACAATGGGTCCCACATTTTGTGTCATGGACCATCCAATCGCAAGTAACAACAGTACATTGAATTTGAATAATCGAAAAACGACGTCGTTTCACCGTCAGCATTTTATGTCTATCGTTCTTTTATGCCTTATAAATACATGTTCGAGGAAGTGTTATTCATACTGAATTGGTTCCAAAGCCATTATTAGTATTACAACTACATACATATTTTCTTCTTAGTTTATTCCAAATTCTGTCTTTGATTTCATTATCGTATAAAACATAAACAACAATGTGTGGTATACTTGCTGTTCTTGGTTGTTCTGATCCTTCTCGAGCCAAGAGAGTTCGTGTGTTGGAACTTTCACGCAGGCAATTATTCTCTTGTTTACTATTCTTAATTTCATTCTTCACACATGATGTTTTTTTTTTGGTTTATGATCATAAAAAGTTCTTGATCACATTAGTGATCATGTTCTTCATTCTTAATTAAATATTTGACTTACATTTTGGACTTTCTAAAAACGAAGACTAATTTTTATATTAATAGTATAACGTATCTGACTAATAATACATTGTTGACATGTTAGAACCCACAACTTACCACTTATTATATGGATACCAATATTGTCATTTTGGATTAAGAATAGTTATGGGACCCAAGTGACATAATCCATATTCTTTGTTTCAAGCGTCGTAGTTGTTAACTAGAATAAAAAAATCGTCACGTCATATTCTTTAATTAAACATATCCAATGATTGATTTTTTTTAAAGTAATTTTATAATTACTTCAATTTAGTAACTATTTTTTTTTTTGGGTTTTCATGCTCATCAAGTTATATTAAACAACAATAGTTTGATAAGATAAGGTGGCAACATTATTCCGATCACATCACTAATTGTTTATTAATCAGGACAAACAAGTGGTATGTGGGGTCTATTTGGAATGGAATTATTGGTAAACGTATAGTGGAAAGAACTATGAACAATTCAAAGTGGTTAAATAATTGTAGAACTATATTCTTTTTCTATTACAGTAATATTTATTCGAATATAAAATATATACTGAAAGTTACATTTTTCATACATAGCTTAATAAAAGAATATTGTTTTTGTTGATTGATTATTTGTTTGTTGATGACGTAACAGATTGAAGCACCGTGGCCCTGATTGGAGTGGGCTCCACCAACATGGTGATTGTTTTTTGGCACACCAACGGTTAGCCATAGTTGATCCTGCTTCTGGTGATCAACCTCTCTTCAATGAGGACAAATCCGTCATTGTCACGGTATCGTCAACCTCAATTATATGTGATACTATATACGTGTCAGTGTCGGTGTTTTATAGATTATGTATTATGATCGTGAAATTTGGCTAATATATATGTTGTTTTTGAAAACCAGGTAAACGGAGAGATTTACAATCATGAAGATCTCAGGAAACAGTTGTCTAATCACACGTTTAGGACCGGAAGTGATTGTGATGTTATTGCGCATTTGGTAATTAGTTATAGTTAATTTTATTAATTTGTTAGGATTAGATTCATGATTGAACTGTTTGTTATTGATTGATGTTAATTTTGGTTTGATAGTACGAGGAATATGGAGAAGACTTTGTGGATATGTTGGATGGTATATTTTCGTTTGTTCTATTGGATACTCGTGACAACAGTTATATTGTGGCTAGAGATGCGATTGGTGTAACTTCTCTATACATTGGTTGGGGATTAGATGGTAATGTTATGGATGATTTTGGATTTTTGGTTTTGGAATTTGAAGAAATTTGAATTGAGAATGTTTTGAATGTGTTTGGATTAGGTTCGGTTTGGATTTCGTCGGAAATGAAAGGTTTGAACGATGATTGTGAACATTTCGAGTGTTTTCCACCTGGTCATTTGTATTCGAGCAAAGATAGTGGCTTTAGAAGATGGTATAATCCTTCTTGGTACTCTGAGGCTATTCCGTCGGCTCCTTATGATCCTCTTGCTTTGAGGCACGCCTTCGAGAAGGTATGATTCATATCACTAGATAGAGATGTCTTACACGTCCTTAAAGATGACTCTGTCACCAAAGTTCCTTTTGGTTGGAAACTCGTTCGTGATATCAAATGACGCATTGATTGTGATTTACAGGCGGTGGTAAAAAGGTTGATGACAGATGTACCTTTCGGTGTTCTACTATCCGGAGGTTTGGACTCGTCATTGGTTGCATCCATCACTTCTCGCTACCTAGCAACCACGAAAGCGGCTGAACAATGGGGATCAAAACTACATTCATTCTGCGTTGGACTCGAGGTGCATATATTTATTCAAATTTACGAATCAGTTGTGTTAACTTTCTGTACTTTAAATGTCCTCTTAATATTCTATCTTCTAATGTTGAGTAGGGCTCACCTGATCTTAAGGCTGGAAAAGAAGTTGCAGATTATCTCGGAACCGTTCATCATGAGTTTACCTTTACTGTTCAGGTAACCGCTCAAAATCGATGTTCGATGGTTACTTCAGTATTTGAAAACAAGATTATGAAATGAATAATATATGCTGTTATGTTATGTAGGATGGTATAGATGCAATTGAGGATGTTATATACCATGTTGAAACATATGATGTTACTTCAATTAGAGCAAGCACGCCTATGTTTCTCATGTCGAGGAAGATTAAATCACTTGGTGTCAAATGGGTGATCTCCGGTGAAGGATCCGATGAGATCTTTGGCGGATATCTGTACTTTCACAAGGCACCGAACAAGGAAGAGTTTCACGAAGAAACTTGCCGCAAGGTCATTAGAATTATCGTGTTGTATTAATACACAGTTTAAGGGGTTGAAGTGTAACGATTAATAGTCGTGTTTTTTTTATATGCAGATCAAAGCACTGCACCAATATGATTGCCAGAGAGCTAATAAATCGACTTATGCTTGGGGTTTAGAAGCTAGAGTTCCGTTTCTGGACAAGGCGTTTATCAATGTTGCGATGAATATTGATCCTGAGAATAAAATGGTAGCGATCAAGAATGTTACTATGTTGTTTCGATACTTGTACAAGAATGTTACTGAGCTGGTTTATTTAAAACTTTCAGATAAAACGAGATGAAGGACGAATTGAGAAGTATATTTTGAGGAAGGCATTTGATGACGAAGAGAATCCTTATCTGCCAAAGGTACGAAGTAATTTTCGGCATTATCTATTCGTTAATGCAAAGTTATGTGGCGAAACTAACATTGAAACATTCAATTTCATGCAGCACATTTTGTATAGGCAGAAAGAACAATTCAGTGATGGAGTTGGTTATAGCTGGATTGATGGTCTTAAAGCTCATGCTGCAAAACATGTAATTAATCCAACCTTTTTCCTCTTCAATAAAGCAATGAAGTTAGCTATTGTTACAAAATTTGTGTTCCATTTTATTGATTCTCGAAATTTTCCATTAGGTGACCGATAAAATGATGCTTAATGCTGGTAATATCTTCCCGCACAACACACCAAACACAAAGGAAGCATACTACTACAGAATGATCTTTGAGCGGTTCTTCCCTCAGGCAAGATAACTAATCGACTCTTAATTTGATTTAACCGTAAGCGATATAGCACAGGCTACATTCAATCACTTCTATTTTCTTAAATTATTACTAGCGGTTATTTTCGTGTCTGTATCAGTATCGTATTTGGTGTTTCTGAGAGTACTACATTGACCATAAGACAGCATCGTTTAACGAGTTCTGATTCAAACTTGGTATTTTCTGATATTGTTTTGCAGAACTCGGCAAGACTAACTGTTCCCGGAGGACCAACGGTTGCATGTAGCACAGCAAAAGCTGTTGAGTGGGATGCTGCTTGGTCAAACAACCTCGATCCTTCTGGTAGAGCAGCACTCGGAGTTCATGATTCAGCTTATGAAAACCATAACAAAGTCAACAAAACTGTAGAGTTTGAGAAGATTATACCACTGGAAGCCGCTCCTGTCGAGCTTGCCATCCAGGGCTAGTTTCAGCTATGGCAAGGAATGACTGTGCTAGAAGAATGAAGATAATAATTGAAAACTTAACATATATGAAGAATTTGCCTTCTGTTTAATTTTATCCGGGGCGAAACAATGCTATATAATATAGATAAAGCTTTAAATAAGTATTGCATCTTGTATCAATTTGAATTCTGTAATTTGAACTGTTATATATTATCTTAATCTATTTGATTTCCAAGCTATGTGTTACCTTGTACAAATTGCATAACGTTTTATAATACTAATAAAATGAACTAATAGAATAAAGCAACATAGAGAAGTTGATTCCAAGTATCAGGCAAACCAGGAAGACACCAATGACTACAATCAGCCGAGTGATCCGGGTTAGCTCTCTGCTGAGGATTCAAATCACCACTGTAAATCGAAGGGTGTCCATCTTTCCTCAATGCCGATAACATTGTGATGTCAATAAGATATGCAGGATCGCGCATTTCACGAATCACCATATCCACGATTCTCATCTGTTGTTCAGTGTATGTTTCTCCTACTCCAGGGTTTATTGTCGCGCCGCTGATTGGCGCTGTTTCACCATAGCAATTCTTTGTTGTCATCATAGTTGTTGATCTACCAGCTTCTGCATTCCATTCATTTTGGCTACACGCGTATTTCAGTAATCAACGCGACAAAATCTTAGCATGACTTTTGTTTAAAAATCATACATAACTTTTATAATAACTTACTTGTAATGAGTAGGAGAAATTGCTTGAAATAAGACTTGGGTTTTACTTCTGTCAATATTTGCATCCACCCAAGTAGCCCAAGTTTTCATACCACTTTCCAAAGCGCCCAATCGATCCATGTCGGGATAATATTCCCCTCTTAATTCTAGATAATCCCATCTGCACTCAATTAATCAACAGAAAAGAAAATCAAATTTCTTCTAAATATCAGTTTTTATAGTGTTTTCTTGAGTAATCTTAAGAAAAAGAACATATTCTTGCCTACCCTTGAAGTGATCCTTGATGAGTCCACCAATGTCCTGTGTTGAACAACAATACATCAGCACTCTTCCATGTGTTACCATTCTTATCTGCCTCATCAAGCCTCAAGATTCTCTTCCCTTGGACCATATCCATATCCACCAAATAAGGAGCTCTGTGAAATGAAATCTTCACATCATAGTCCTGTATATATATATCATATTAAATCCAATTTTAATATTTTCTCTAAAATGTTTCTCTTGTTTTCATAATAACATTCTGTAGGATATAACTGAAAAAAATGATGTATGCAGTATGTAACTACTATGTATCAAAATTCTAGAAAATGTTTTTGGGCCCCCTCAGATGCATACTATTTATCAATGATTCAATTGACACTATCTATCAAACACTTTTTCAACAGCTTCTTTGTCTTATTATTACCAAAAAAGCATGACCCTACCCCTTTGGGATTTTCAATGAAACTTTACAAAGAGGGAAACAACTATTCTTGCTGGAAAGTTATCATGGTTTAAATCTTAGTGACACATGATGATGTCACGTCGGTGTTGGATAATGACACGCGTCAGACCATACAAAATCGGTTTGTAAGGTGAGGATTGACCCCACCATATTGTCTGAAGTAGGACTCAGAATAAATAGATCATGATCACAATTCTAAAACTTGTTGTTAGAAATTAACTTAAAGCTCATAAATATGTTTTAGACTCACCAAGAATGTGAAGGTGGAAAGAGGATCTCCGGTGACTAGTTCTGTCAGTGATTGAGGTACTGCAGCAGATATCATACAAATCAAAGACTGCCATTGGTTCCTTCCTAACGAGTCACCAACAAACATTACAGTTTTTCCTTTCATCTTCATCAGAAACTCAACACCATTGAACCTACCATTACACAATGACACAAAACACATCACTCAGAATATTCAAATTATGCTATGAAATAATGAAACTACTACTATACACTACATTATCTAAAAATACAATCTTTTTCTGTTGTTTGTAAAGTTTGCACCTTGGGAGCTCACAATTGAGAGGTTTCCATCTGTATTTAAGGTAATCAGAATCTGGGCGACCATACATTTGACAGTTGAATTCTGGGTCTATGATTTCACAGCTAGAAGATTGATAAAAAGGGTAACTTTCATCATGAACCCAAGTGCCCACAAACAATGAACAAGTGCTTTGGTTGTTGTTAGATTTCAAAAAGGGCTTTTGATGGTGAAAATGATAATGGTGGTGATGATGATGATGATGATGGAGAGAAGAAGCTTTTTGGCATTGGAGTGAAAGTATGAAAAGAAGAGAGAAGAATGAAACGAAAACAGAAGAAAGAAGAGACATTGATAGAGAGTAGAAGAAAGGGAAAACCAAAAGGTGTTAATAGAAGAGGTAACTGTTTTGAGAGAAAAGGTATAGAAATGGCGCTGAGGGAGAGAAAAAGGTGCTTCTTTTTTGTTGTGTGCATGTGAAGATGGATGAACGTGGTTTCGAATATGGAACTTTTTAAACCGGTTCAGTAAATTTGAGTTATTGTTAGTAAAAGATTTTTTTTTTGACAAACCTCAATTATTATTCAGTGTAATGGAAGATAGATATGATGAGAGTGAGCAAGTGGATTTAATGACAAAATAGGATGCATAGATATTAAATTGTGAAACTCATACTTCCTAAATTAAAATATATTTTATGTTTTCAACCTTTAGTCGGATCACTTCAACATTGTTTCAGACCCGTGATACCAATATAAAGTTGACGGTTTTAAATCTATTTAAACATGAAAATAAGAATTAACTATCCAAAAACATCACAAATATCATTTAGAGTACATTTATGATTTAATTTTGATTCAAATGGTCTAAAACAAAAAACCTAAAATTAGAATTTTCAAAAACTTACATGTTAAATGCCCATTGTGTTAAAGACTTTTGCAGTAGATCCATAATGAGTTTGATCATGATTTAGACCTTGTCAAGATGGGTGTGTTCATCATCTTCAATTATATCTTATGAACAAAACTTTCGAAAATCACCAAATCAACAAATTAATTCACAAATTATATATTGTTGGAATTGGAATTTCACCAGGATTTCAAATATGTATTCAAAATTGCAAAAAAAACGTGAATTTGATACATTGAAGCAAAAAAATGACGTGAAAATTCCGCTTCTAATGGTGTATTCATTTTCTTGAAACAGTTCAAAATCATGATTTTAACATTTTTGTGTTCTTGAGTTCATCAAATTTTTTAAACAGATTTTCAAATAATGATTGATCTAGAGATTTATGGATATACAGGTTGAACATAAAAATCTAGATTTAGATGAGAAGATGAAATTTAAAGATTTTGATCTATGAGATACACATAGAGTATATGTGCAACATATAATCCTGTGTGACATTGACTATATCAACACTGCTTTCTGATTGAACAAATTTATGACTTCACCAGAAAAGTTAATTTGATGACTTCACCTTAGAATTTTCCTTCTTAATTTAGTGTTGTAATTATTAATGATGTGATTAGGGATGACAATTGACAGGATTTGAGCAGAATATTATTTACCGCGAAAATTGGTAAACAACCGTTGATCTTCCAAATTACTAAATTATGTTACTTACAGGATCGATCAGATTGATCCTAGAACATGTGCTAATTATTTGTTAAAGTGAATTCTAATGAACATAAACACTTCGACAGTGTTTATAATAATAGTAATTCGCGAAAATACTCAAAAAAGAGACGAACAATATAAAGCAAAGAGAATATTGTAAAAACGAAGATAAATGGCAACAAAGATAAATCCTTTAAATAAAAAGATATTTCTGGAAATAAAAGATGAATTGAATTACTTCAAAGTAAATGACAATGGTGTAAATCAAACGTACATTTCTCAATTTACAGTTTCTCTACACACAGATACTTGGTAAATTTTACAGATTTTATACACACTTTGAACACCCACGATCCTAGCACTAAGACCTTTTATTTATACTAATCGAAATAACCGCTTCTAACGGCCTTTCTACCATATCGAGACAAATGATGCTTTACATGGATGCAACTATCCATTATGCTTCACGTGTATCTTCAGCAATTCAGATAAGAACAAAAGTTCCCTCATTTATTTGAATTTGAATCTTTCATCGAAAACGTCTTCAAACACTAAAAGTATGTCCAAGTTCTTGAAGCATATTAACTCTCTCATCAAGGCATCTTCGACTAGAATTCCCAATATCTGATCTAGTCGAAACATCTTCACAGGGAACTCCATTTCTTAATTCAAATATGGGCGTCGAAATTAGGAGCTAACAAATTGCCCCCCTAAAATGTCATTTTTGACACATCAAAGAAAAATGCATTTTTTGAGAACATGCTTCGACGCCTTGGACAATTCTTGCATGTCACTAATGTTCCAATGTTACAAAACCTTTCAGTTTCTTTCAGCTATCCTATGACGTCAGAGTCATCATTACCCTTTTTCTAACAACGTCTTTTTAGACCATACCCAAATCCCTTTAATCATCACGTTTCCTAGACTCTAGGAGATAATGGGATTAAGCATTAATTGCCACCTCCCACCTTCCATGTGGTATGATCACACCGACTCTCTTCGACCTAGCCACTATCACAGGGCTAAAACCTACTGGAAACACATACGACCCCGATATTGATTCTAAGGACACTATAGCCTTTTCCACCTCCAGGGTAACATATTCAACCCATATTGCAAACTACCATGACAAGGATACCGACACTGTTTCTGATATGGAACACATAACCTTCTTAACTTTATGGTTGTCCCACTCCATTTTTTGCTCGAAATCCCTACAGGTCGCCAAGAAGTACCTTACTCTGGCGAACCAACGACATGCTGGACGTGATGTCTGTTTAAGCGAAATGATCATATCAAGTCTTTATGAATCACTGAGTGATGGAGTCACTCAGCTAAAGAACTTGGGAGTAAAAGGAAACCTCCTTCTCTCTAGTCCCTTCTGGTTACTACAACTCTGGCTCAATGCCACTTTCGAGGCAAGTCCTCCCAACAAAGGCCTCGTTGATGAAGAAGTTAAAGAAGTGAAGAATAGAAGGGTCGAGGGAATTCGATTGGCCCAACTAACCCCTAGCGATACAGGGAAATCTCTTCGATAAACCTTCATGAGCTATGCCATGGTGTTCTCCAAGCGCCATGTATTCACGTCGAGCATGGCCCCCTTCGCAGCAAGGAAGTGTGGTCCAGAATGGTTCACAAGGCTCTTTCCATCTCCTTCCAAAAAATGAGAGACAAAATCTCTTCTGATTTGGGAGGCATTTTTGACTCCCAAAATGTTAACTCTTTGATTAAACCCTTCAAAGATCCAGGTCACTTTGATTGCCTAGCAGCCCAATCTTGTGGCTCGACAGTTTGGGTTAATTCAGGCTTTCCCAAAGTGCATGTATGACAAAAAAGGCAGCCTTCTCCTCTATAACACAATTCATAGTAAAGCCACCACTCTCAAACATATGGCTAGATATACTAGCAGGACACAACTTACCTCTGTCAACTTCGAGACTAGCTTTCTCTGTACTCGAGAATTTGGGAGATGGTGGAACGAATATTATACTGAAGAATTTTATGACATTCCCTCTTTTATCCAACACATTGATAAATCTTTTCTTTATATGCAGGAAAGAACCAAGAAAGGTACTTAGAGGCTCATCAAATAAATTCAAGCGTTCCAAAATTACTTTGAGACTGCCTATAGGCCCGATGATCTTAGTCGAACCATCCGCGAAGCAACTGTCACACTAAAGAAATTTTTTCAAAGAAAATGGAAACTTTATAAATCCCTTCGTGCGTTCCTCCTGAAAAACTCTACGAAATGGCTTTCGAATTTGTTTCCTCCAAAATTTCTTCGACTTCCAAATGCTGACTTTGGAGTGGCCCTTGCCCCTCCATTTCTAGACTGGTTTATCTATGGGGACTCCATAAAACCCTTCGACAATAGTCATAGGAAAAAGCCTAGCGGGTGGTTGCGACTAAGCATAACCTAGACAGTTTCAAAGGGCATCTTCATATAGGGATCAAAGATGTTCACATCGAATCGGACATATATGAAGGTGTGACATGAGAGGTTTTTCGAATCATACCCCTCTATTAGGATATTCACCCTTAGCTTATAATAACTGCTCGGTGTTGTTTTTCATTTAGCCACCAGGGTTCCACCCAAGAAGCCAATAATCAAAAGGTCAGTCGAAACAAAGACTAAGGGAGACAACAAGCCTACAAAGGTACACATCTGTCTTACCCATTACTCTTTGTTATGTATAATGGTATTAATACTTCAGTATTTTCATTCATGTTGCTCGAAAACCTCCTCTTACTCCATCAAAAATCCAAACCAAAATAACAGAAGCTCCCGTTATAGTAGATTCTGACGAAGAAGACCTGTCACCTGTTCTCGACCTCACTTTCAGGAAAATAAAACAACAGCCAAAAATCAATGAAGCTTTGAGCCAGCCTTAAACAAAAATTTCCAATAAAAGGCCTATTGCCCTAACTATTCAAGAGCCTACTCCTGAGGCTATGGCGAAGATAGCAGCGGCTCAGAGCGAAAGTGACAACTCCAGCCCTAGGGTTGAAGGGAACAAGGTAAAAACATACCTTACTTTTCCTTTATTAGTTGATTTATTGTCTTCTACCACTTATCTTTCAATTTTTTGGTTTCAGGATGGTGCAGGTACTACCGTGCAAACAACAACTGCAACTTCCTCCATGCCAATTTCCGTAGCAGATGTCCTCAACAATGCTGGAGAACCTACTTATAGACCATCATCGGAGAAAAGCTCCATGAGTGAAATCAATCAAACCATTCCTGGTGAGCTTGAGACTTCGCCACCAAAAACCACTACCCAATATTCATATACCAGCGGTTGTGATCACGAAGCTAATTCAGGTGAAGAAGACCAAGCTGAACTGAACAAGGATACTATGGTGGTAGATGAAGAGGTTCAGACTAGCGATAACCCTGAAGATGGTTCGCCTAACGTCGAAGACATAGTCCATTCTAACCAAGAGGGTAACGATGGTGAAGATACGACCATCGGGGAGGAAGATAAAGGCAACCAGACCCCACTGAACACTGGACATGATGGAAGTGATGCTGGTGATGATGGAGACTCCGAAGAAGAGAACAACAATGGTGAGGGGAACCAGGACACAATCGAAGGTTAGAGTCAGAGTAAAACTATTACCACTCCAATAGTTATGGTTATTCCTGAAGGAAAAGTTTTGACAGGAAGCACTAGGCTAAGCATAAGGGAAAACTCATATGAGAAAAGCCTTAGCACTACTATGACATCTGATGACCAACCTTCAAGTACACCTGCGGATGAAGTGCTCTCAAAAATTAAGGAAAAGGTCTTCAAGGGTGATTTGTTCCTGCTTCTACTGGATGATCCTTATGCCCCTCTAACATTGAAGGCTCTACTTAACCAAGTCAATCTATTAGAAGCTTCTCCTAAAGTTGCCAACATCATCCTGGAGTTACGCATTATGATCGACCAAGCTGTCAAAGATCATAAGCTACTACCCCAGCTAACCAAGGAGATCGAACAAAAGGATGGTTCTGGAGTAGTTGTTTGGGATGCTGCCACTGAATCTACCAACAAGGCCATGGAACTAGGACAAACGAAATAGAAGAACAAAGAGGAGATCGAAGGCCACGACCGTGACATTGCTTCATGGAGAAAACATATAAGGGAACTGCAAGCCAAAATCTTTGAAGCTGAAAAGCGCAAAAATGAACTTCTCAAGTTTGACGATACTTTAATGGCTAAAGAGCTAGAGTTTGGTATGGAGTTCGTCGAAAAAGCACACAAACTTGAGTCAGAGCTCATAATTCTTCAGCCGAAGCGATCCTTATGTGAGAAACGCGTGGAACTTCTCAAGACAAAATACCTCCACATAAAGGCTAATCTTCCTTTTTAGTTTTAATCTACTATTCCATTTTCCTATTGATAAATTTTTCCTGTAATGAATATTATCCCTTTGGGCCTTCGAAGCGAATTTAAGCCATTTTGGCACCCTTTACCATATTGGCTTTGTTTAACTTGCATGAAATTACTCGTTTATTATTTTTATTTCTTGGAGTGATGGCTTATATTTTTTCAAATATTTTCCATTTACTCTTAAGATTCTTTTGTCTTTGCTAAGTTCCTCAATCTCATAGGCACCGTTAGACAATACTTGCAAAATTTGAAAAAGGCTTTCCCACTCGGGAGACCACTTCTCTAGGGCCCTATCATTTTGATCCATTGGAAGGATCACTTTCCAGACCAAGTCTTCAGGCAAAAATGTCTTAATTTAAACCTTTTTATTATAAGATTTCTCTACTTTCTTCTTCTGCCTTTTTAATAATTCCAAGGCATTTAGCCTCTCTTCATCTAGATCAACTAGCTCATCCAGCATCATGTTCCAATATGATTCTGATGGAATTTCATGATGCCTCTGAATTCTTGTGGATTGTAGATAAATTTCTACTAGTAAAACTGCATCATGACCAAAGGTTTGTCGAAAAGGGGTCGAATTAGTGACTTCCTTGGGAGAGGTCCGACATGCCCACAAAATATGATCTAAAGTTTTGTGCAAATTTCTAGGTTTCTTCCCCACATGCTTCTTAATCAAGCCAATAATCACCTTATTAGCTTCTTCGACTTGACCATTAGCCTACGCATAATATGGCGTAGACGTTAACAATTTGAAACCCATTTCCTTAGCAAATTCTTACATCTTTCGACCAGTAAATACTAATCCTTGATCTGTTGTGACAGTCTCTAGGATTCCAAATCTATAAATGATGTGTTTCTAGATAAATTCGATCACATCTTCTTGGCCTACATTAGGAAAAGGTATAACTTTGATCCATTTTGTAAAATAATCAATGACAACCAAGATATACCTCTGATTCTTAGATGACGGTGGTTGAATTTACCCAATCAAATCCAAAGCCCGACCTCTAAACGGCCAAGGTTTGACTATAGAGTGCAATTCGCTCGCAGGGACATGTTGTATGCCTACATGTACCTGAAACTCTTGACATCCTTTGGAGAATTCGATGCAGTCTTTTAGCATGGTGGGCCAATACATCCCTTGGAGAAATAATAACCATTTCATCTTATGGCCAACTTGGTGCGCCCCACATTCCCCACTATGGACAGTCGAAAGGGCTGAATATGCCTCTGAATCACTAAGATATTTAAGCAAAACTCCCTCAGAAGTCTTTTTAAACAATTCCATCCCCAAAAGAAAATTACTTAAAGCTCGATACCTGGTTTTTCGATCGGCAGACACCACTGGATTCTATAAATATTCCACCATCAGTTTGCTCAAATCTCCGTCTGTCAGGTTATCTATTGCTCAAGTCTTCCTCTGACTTTGATGACTTTTTGCAATTTTTCTTTTGAAATTTTATACCCGAATGCAATTTGAGCCAAGTCATTAGCCACTTGATTTTCCAATCGAGGTATGTGTCGAATATTAGCCATCTCGAATATTTTTAGCAATCGAATGGATATTATGAAGTACATAATGAGATTCTCTTTAACACACATGTACTCTTTTGTGATCTGTTTTATAACTAACTCTGAGTCACCCATTATTTCGACTCGAGTTTTCCCCAATTCCAACAATATCTCAAGTCCAGCTATGGGAGCTTCATATTCAGCCTCATTGTTCGAGCAAAGGCCTTCCACTTTATACTTGAGTTTTGTTGGAATTTTATTAGGAGAAATAATTAGAACTCATATGCCTGTTCCAACTTTGTGACTAGACTCATCGAAGTACAACTTCCAGGGTTCTAATTCGAGATAGTTCAGTGCAATCTCAGCTATGGAGTGGTCGACTATAAAGTCTGCTACCACTTGTCCCTTAACAACTTTTAATGGCATATACGTTAAAGAATAATCAGTTAAAGCTAGTGCCCATTTTCCAATTCGACTGTGCAAAATTGGTTTAGACAACATATGTTTAATGACATCAAAGTGAGATGAAACATAAACATCAACAAGTTGTATATAATGTTTCAACTTCGTACATGAAAAATACAAGCATAAACACAAATTTTCAACTATGCTATACCTAGTTTTTGCATTATTTAAGACCTTACTGAGGTAGTAAATAGCTCTTTCGACGCCATTATCATCCTCTTGAGCCAACATGCTCCCTAAAGTCTTGTCAAATGAATAAATGTACAATCTCATACTCCTATTCCTACAAGGTCGTGTCAAAATTGGTGGATGACTCGGGTATTCTTTAATTTTATCGAACGTTTCTTGCCGAGTCTGCCCCCATTCGAATCCTTCCTTGTTGAGTCGAAGCAAAGGCGAAAAGGCTTGCGTTTTTCCACTAAGATTTGAGATGAATCTCCTCAGAAAATTGATCTTGCCCAGCGGTGACTGCAATCCTTCTTCATTGATGGGGCTTTCTCCTCCATTATGGACTTGGTCTTATTTTGGTTTATTTGGATTCCCTTTTTATGGACCACAAAGTCTAATAAGTCCCCTGCCTGCACATAAAAATCACATTTGGGAGGGTTCATTTTTAGACCATGTCTTCTCATCCTTTCGAAGGACAGTTGAAGATGGTCTATATGGCTCTTCCATGAAACAGACTTAACAACAATATCATCTATGTAAAATTGCATAAAAGTCTCTATGAAATCATGGAAGATCGAATTCCTTGCTCTTTGGTATGTTGCCCCAGCATTCTTCAAACCAAAAGGCATCACCACCCATTCATAGGTGCCTAAGGCTCCAAGACATCAAAATTCCATTTTTGGGACAGCCTCTTCCGCAATGAATATCTGATTATATCCAGAATATCCATCGCACATGCTAAGATACTCATGGCATGCGGCAGAATCGACTAGCATCTCCACCACATGGATTGAATATTCATCCTTTGGGGTTGCAGTATTCAAGTCTCTAAAATCTATGCACACCCTCAAAGTACCATTCTTCTTAATGAAAGGTACAATGTTGGCTAACCATTTGACATACCTGGCTGTACCGATGAAGTTACAACGAAGAAGCCTTTCGACTTCCTCTTTGATCTTCGAGAGAATTGCAGGTGCAAAATGCCTTGGGTTCTATTTTTGATAGGCTTTTTTCCAGGCTTGATTGGCAACTTCAATTCGACCAGATCTCTGCTCAAACCATGTATCTCATCATAATCCCACGCAAAACAGTCCTTGAACTCCTTCAACAACTGGATTACTTCGACTTTGAGTTTAGGGATGATATTGGCACTAATGTAAGTTGTCCTTTTTGTCAATCCTTCTCCCAAGCCTATTCACTCAAGTGGATCTTGAGCCAGCATCTTAATATTTATTGCCAGCGGATCCTTCTCGAATCCCAAAGGCTATTCATCATAGATGGCGTCGAGCCTCTAGCCTTGATCTTCATCCTGAACCTTATCAGGTGGCTCTGGATCTAAGTCCTTTCCAGAACCTATTTTATGGAACTCCGTGTTGGCTTCGACAACCATGTTTTTGATTTCAGCCTCCAAGGCCGATTGTTGTTTATTTTCTGCTATGTAAGCCGAAATCCTTTTTAGAGCTTCGAACTCAGTCATCAGTACTGAATTCGCTTCCATAACCTGTGGGGTCGACTCCCGACGCTCCTAGTTATCCAAAGTCGTCTTCGCCCACCACCTCTCTATCCCAATGAAAGCCATTGTTAGGGTGTAAATACAGGGAATAATAGGCATTGTCGTCTGGAGTAAATGCAAAATTGGCCGGATCACACAGAGCGATATTGGCCAAATGTTTATCGAACTGGCATCTGTTGACATGGTTGATAGGAGTCTTGAAGTAACCTTGGTCTGCTTCTATATTCTCTACAATACCGTCTGGACGCCATATGATGATTCGTTGGTGCATGGAAGATGGCACAACCCCAACCCCATGTATCCATTCTCTTCCAAGTAACAAGTTATAGTTGGCCTTTGTCTCCACAATCATAAACGTTGTTGATCTGGTGATAGTTCCTATAGTTAACTCAACCTGGATTACACTAAAAGTGGAACCTACCTTTCCCTCATAATTGGAAAGCACCATGTTGTGGGGTTTGACATCTGTATCGTATTTGCCAATTTTTCTCAGCATATGATGCGGCATCAAATTCACCATTACGCCGCAATCCACTAAGGTTTTATTAATTGGGACATCTTCGTTCTTCCCAGTAATAAAGAGAGGCTTAAGATGACTCTTCATAGCCTCATATGGTCACTCGAAGAAGGCATTTTGCTCCTCCACGCAACCATTGTTCATCACATAATAGCATATTGACTTGTGAGCAGCCATTTCTCTATCTGTATTGTTGTCAGTATCTTCGACCTCTGTTATTTGGTTGAACTCCCTGGGCATCACTAATACCATACCAACTAAGATATCCAATGAATCTTCTGACCCAAAGTCGAAGTCATTTGTCAGTATTTCGTCTTCTACAGCCATTTGATCATATTTCTCTTTGGCCGCCTCTGATGGAGTATTAAACTTTCCTTTGTCAAGGCTTAAGTCCTCTTTCTTTCTTGTAGGCATATTGGTGTTGGACTAAGTTTTTTCCTTTTCCTCAGCCTCCCTATGTGTTTTCCTCCTTCTCTATTTCCTTCTCCACTAGGACCTTGTCATGTGATTTTTGCCTTTGTAGTTTTCAGAGATGTGGGATGTTTTTTTGTCGGCCTGGAACTTCTTGCGGTATGTTAATGACAAGCCTTTATCTACCTCAAAGTTCTGCCATTTCCCTTGGCCGCATTTTCTGCCACCGACTGGCTTCACCCATTTTCCATTTGAATCCTCAACGTTGGGTTTGAAGGAGATGGGTTTGGCAGCAGGACCCCTTTGTTTTGTTTCATTAAGCTTCACCATAGGCCTCCTTGGATCATAATACCTTCTTGGGTTGAAATCCCTTATGGGCTGGAAAGCCTGTTGATCTTTAGGGGCTCTCTGGCACCCTTGGTTTTTAACCCCCCTTACTCCCTCGAGGTTTTGGGCCGCTTTCTTATCGAACACGACGCTGCATCGGGGGCACAACATAACCTCTGATTGTTTCTTCTGGCACCTCCGGAGGAAATTAGTCAGAGTTTCATCTTATTTTGGGAAGGCTACGTTATTGTACTCTTCTTGTCGACACTCGTTGTAAACTTCCATGGAGGTTTCTTGGGAGATTTCGACCATATTAACCTCCATGTTGACATCTTCAGTGATGTCCAAATTCTGGAATTTCAGTTGAAGGTCCTCAATAGCCTTATCTATTTGCATGAAACCATCAACAGTTTCTTTGGTTACTATCACCAGGTTGAAATCTTTAGTGATTCCGGTGTCGAAACCATCAGTGTTTCCATTGGTGGCATTTCCAACAGCTCTTTGAATGAAGTTCTTGAAGAATGCCTGATCAAGGTGCTCAAAGACCCTAACCATGATAGGTTCGTTGATGAAGTACTCAGTAACTTAGGTCATGTCGAAATCATCAGTGACTTCGACCATGTTTACTTCCTCTGGTTCTGTGTAGTGGGCATCAACCATTTGCCGAGGATTGGAGTCGATCTTCATCTGGCTCCTAGGTTTGACTCCAACCTTGAGTTTCCCTTCTTGGATAACATTCTAAATAAGATCCCTAAAAAGAAAACATTGACATGTTTTATGATCCAGAAAACTATGGTACTTGCAAAACCCTTTTTTCTTTCTTTGTTCTAAAGGAGGCAATTTAGCACCAGAAGGTACTACCATTTGACCATCCTTAACTAACAAATCGAAGATTTCGTCACATTTTGTAACGTCAAAAGTGTAAATTTTCTTAGGAAATTTATCATTCTTTTCTGGTTCAATAAGGTTTTTTCCATTCGACGGGGCCAAGACCTTACAAGCGTAAGGTGGCCCATGTTTCAACTTAGCAAGGTCGATTTCATTTTTGTCGAAGTATAAAGGCCCATTATAGGACCCTTCGTCATCATTATGGAATTCTACGTAGGCTAATCTTTTATTCTTGTTTGCTCAAGCCTTTTCTTCCTTCAAGCGTTCTAACCGTCGAACCCTATCAGCCAGTTGGGCCATATCTCTCAAATATTGGGTGTCTAGCTTTTTCCTGATAGAATAGTCAAGGCCCCTAGCGTCCATTTTGACCAATTGATGCTATGGTACCTGTGTAAACCACCTAGCTTTGAGTAATCGAAATCTATTTAGATAGTCATCTATTGGCTCAGTGAATTTTCATTTAATACTGACCAATTCCTTCAGACGTATCTTTGTTTTCCCCATGTAAAACTGCTCATGGAACATTCTTTCTAACTGATTCCAAGTATGAATCGAATTTTACGGCAAGGTGGTAAACCACGTGAAGGAATTCTTTGTGATAGAACTTGGGAAATATTTTATCCTAAGGTTTTCATTGTTCGAAGTGTCTCCTACCTCTATTAAATATCTAGCCACATGTTCGATAGTGGATTCAGTAGTATCCCCAGAAAACTTAGTGAATTTGGGGATTTTTGTTCTAGGGGGTGTTTCTGTCTGTAAGATATATTCTGATAAAGGTGATGTATAATTTGTCCTTCGAAAGTCAAAGTTTACCCCATTTCGAACCATAATCCTTTCAACCATAGCTGCCAGATTATTATCTGCTGCTATGTCATCATGTTGAATCTGTTGTATGACATTATCAACATTTTGGTTTCTATTTACCATTACTATCCTTGGTTCTTTCTCCCTGGGGACTTGTGTTCATCCCTAGGGGGTTCGACTCCTACTCCCTGATTTACCATCTCTGGTGGTAGTTGATTTTGTGGAATTTGGTTAATAGTAGGGTCTTCTTTGAAGGTTACCCCTGGTTTTCCCTTATCCAATCCCTCAGAGGGTGTCGATGAGGATGCGGTACACCCAAGAAGTCATACATTTGCGCCATCTATGCTATCATCTGCTGATTCGATTGTGCCGTATTTTGAATCAAAGGATTCAATACGGTGTCAATGTTTGGGTAAGCATTTGGACCATATCATGGTTGCTTTGGTCCATTTGTTGTCTCCACACTACTGCAGAATTATTGGTAAGGCTGAGTATTTGTGTTTGGTATCCCAAGCCTAAAGATTGGTTATTTCGAGCCACGTTAACCCCAGATCCTGACCCTTGTATTGGGGAGGTTATGTTAACCACTGGTTCTAAAAATGTCGAAGCAACGTTATGTAAACTTTCCATCACTGAAGTTGACATTCCATATGGATGTTCTCGACCACCAAAGGGTATAGAGAAACCAGGGGGCATTGAAGGCCTATTTAAAAAATTCCCAATCGGTGGGGGCTGTTAGGAGGCCCCCTAGGCCCAATGTAAGTCAAAATAGGTTCAGTATGGGAAATCGAATGCGCAGGCATCAAACTTTCCATAGATGATACCAGTTCAGACACATGCATTATGGCCGTGTTCGCTCCTATCGAAGAAGAAGGGTTGGTACGTTGTTGGTTGGTGGATTTTGAGAATTTTGGTTATTTGGCGCATTTAAATTTGCCATTCTCCTAGTGGATCTTCTCCTTGGTTTGTGTTCGTTGGTTGTGGCTACTTTACCACTTCTTAACAACATACAAAAAATTCTTTCAAAAAGGAGAAAATGACTGAACAACCAGAACTAAAAAATAAGGAAAGTTCACTTTTCAAAATCGTTAGCACTGCCCTACTAGGCATGCCAATTTGTTTACTGTGAAAATTGGTAAACAACCGTTGATCTTCCAAATTACTAAATTTGATTACTTGCAGGATCGATCAGATTGATCCTAGGACATATGCTAATTATTTGTTAAAGTGAATTCTAATGAACATAAACACTTCGATATTGTTTATAATAATAGTAATTCGTGAAAATACTCAAAAAAGAGACGAACAACATAAAGGAAAGAGAATGTTGTAAAAACGAAGATAAATGGCAACAAATATAAATCCTTTAAATAAAAAGATATTTCTGGAAATAAAAGATGAATTGAATTACTTCAAAGTAAATGACAATGGTGTAAATCAAACGTACATTTCTCAATTTACTGTTTCTCTACACACGGATACTTGGTAAATTTTAGAGATTTTGTACACACTTTGAACACCCACGATCCTAACACTAAGAACTTTTACTTATACTAATCAAAATAACCGCTTCTAACGGCCTTTCGACCATATCGAGACAAATGGCGCTTTGCATGAACCCAACTATCCAATATGCTCCAAGTGTATCTTCAGCAATTCAGATAAGAACAAAAGTTCTCTCCTTTATTTGAATTTGAGTCTCTCGTCAAAAACGTCTTCAAACACTAAAAGTATTTCCATGTCCTTGCAGCATCTTAACCCTCTCATCAAGGCATCTTCAACTAGAATTCCCAATATCTGATCTAGTCGAAACATCTTCACATGGAACTCCATTTCTTAATATAAAATATGGGCATCGGAATTAGGAGCTAACAAGTATTATAGTATATGTCTCTGTACATGTAGTTTGAAAAAATCTATGTACCTGAGTCCATACTTGCATGAACAACAACATTTGTACTCATACCTGTATTATATGGATGCCTAAGTTCCCATACCCATATCTGTTTACCTGCTTTTCTAATAAAAATAATATATCAATAATAATTTATCATGTCATTTTAAGTTTTTAAAAATATTAAAAATATTCAAGGATGATATTGTTGAGTTAAGAAATAAATAAATATTTTTATTAAAAGGTGTATAAATTTAATAGTGATGTATTTAATAAATCTGATATATTAACATGTATACGTAATAATAAAAATAATTATAGAAATATATATTGCGGGTATGAGGCGGGTGAGTACTAAGGGACCCGTACCCGCACTCATATCCACTTATTTTTGTAGGTAATTGCACGTCTCCGTACCAATTTTATGGATTTTACCCTATCCGTCATAGGTAATTTTTGCGGATGCCCATTAGGGATGAATCCAATTGTCATCCCTAAATGTGACTGTGCCTATGTGTCTAGTATAAAGCCGTGTCATTAAAACTATGAGTTTTTGTATTTATTATGTTGATGTTAATAAATAAAATAGTATATAAAAGAAAAATTAAAAAATAATTCAACCCCTAAATTTATAAATATTGCAATTTGAGTTTCAAATGTAACCAAATGTTCCATTGTCTTCCTCAACCCTCTTCATACTTGAGTTTCAATCGTCCATTCTCCTTCAAATCACACACATATTGCATTTCATGTTACATCTCTTAATTCTTCTCATTTCAAATCTCGCGTCTCCTCCATATCGAATGGAAAGCGAGAAATATAGTGGAAAACATATAGTTATTTTGTTAAACACTCATTTTGTATAGAATGTGGGTGTTGTTTAGTAGCTTATATGGCCCCCCATTGTTTCTTGTTGTTTCCATTTTATTTAATTATTTTAATGGTTCCCTATGAATAAATTTTGACACTTAGTTTGATAGTTATGGTTGACTCACGTCTTACTCAAATGTTCAAGGTTTTAGGATTTGACTACACTTTGAGTGAGATTTTTGATTTTCACAATTCACCATCTACTCATTATTAGGCTAAAAACTCATCATATTAGTGAACTTGTATATACCTATATCTAATGATATATTTGTGTCGTTGTAACTAATATGAATCGGGTGTGAAATGTTTATTTAATGTAATATGTTTCAAATGCTTATGGTATTGTAATCCTAATTTGTCATTTTTTTATGGATTAAGATCACTTAATAACATATGTAATAATTGAAGGTGTGAAAAACACAATAAATGGGGGTTTGAATTAGGTTTTTGAAAGCAAAAGCTTTTTCCAAAATAAAAACTCTACTAACAAGTTGAATAATAAAGAGATAAAAACACAATGATTTTTATCCTGGTTCGCTGGAAACTCAAAGTTAATCCAATCCACCTGCCATGATGATTTGCCTTATACACAAAGACTTGTAACATATTACAATAAACACAAATAATACCCTTTTTTGTCTTCTCAAGGATCCAACTAAACCTTAGTCTCCTCATGGATTCACAAAGAAAAACTTTCTTTGTCTTCTCAAGGATAACCTCTTTAAGGAATCAAACAAATAGTTTGAATACAAGTTAATGGGTTACAAGATGCTTCTTCAAAAGCATATTTTACACAAATGAATAATAAATAATTAAAGAACACTAAATATAAAAGATGAGTTTTTCACAAAGAAAATTAGTTTGTGTAGTTCAGCAGCAATACCAAAAACGTGAGTTCTTCAAATCTCCAATGCATGCTTATATAGTGTGAGCATGTGACAGTTGGAGGGCAAAATGGGGAAAGCCTCTTGAGCGGTTGTCCATTGTTGGATGAGAAAGGAATGATACCACGTATGTCCTTTCGGCCATAAAATCAGTGACATGTGTGATGAATAGTACAGTCATTGCCCGTGAAATCAGGTAGTGGAAAGGTTATTCGATTTGTACTATGTACTATTTGATCACATTCCCGTTTGATCTTATCTTCAGATTCATTGTCTTATGATAAAAGACGATTGAAGCATGAAGTGAAGAAATAGAGAGTTGGATTCAGAAACTTCAGAACCTTGAGTCAGAATCTTGACAGTGTTAGTAGTCTGGCTTGAGTTCTTCAGAGTCTTCAGAATCTTCAGAATCTTCAGAGTCTTCAGAAACCTCAGTCAAAACCTTGATAACTTCAACCGGCTGTCTTGAGATCTTCAGAATCTTCAACTACTTAACACAACTTCAGAAGCCTGCCATTAGTCAGAAGCTTGTTGATCAGAGTCACGTCCAAAAGTAAAACAATTGAGAGAAAATTGCAACAACAACATAGTGTCTCCTCAGTAGCTTCTGATGGGCGAGATAACACAGAAGCAAAAAGAACATTGCAGCACCAATATTGATGTTTTTAAGAACTTCTAATGGCAACACAGAAGCGAATTTGGAGCACAAAGTTCAGAAACTTATGATGTTACACATCATACGATCAGAATTAAATCTGTTTATTAAAGCTACACAATAACAAACCATTAGGGTGCTAAAATTATTCTCACACAAATAAATCATTGTTATCATGAAAACTCAAGGTATAAATGCAGAACCAAATCTTGTTTTAACAATCTCCCCCTTTTTGATGATGACAAATCATGTATTTTGATGAACAGTTTTGTACAGGGTACTCACATAAGAATACATCTTTACAGAAGCACAAAACTCCCATTGAGATGTATAGTCCTATAAAGATAAACTCAGAATGAAAGAGCACTCTCCTGATTTACCTATTGAAGTACTGGAATGAATAATTAGTCAGAATCTGGTTTAACTTCAGAAGTTGATTAATGTTGTCTAGAACACTGGTTGATAACATCATTCTTTTAATAGACCTTCAGAAGGGCTTTCCTTAGAAACTTCTTTGAAGAGTCTTTCTTCCGAACCTTCTTTAAGACCTTTCTTCAGAAACTTCTTTGAAGAATCGTTTTGATTCTTGAGACACAAGCTTTAACAAATCATTCTGAATCTTGAGAGTTAACACTGCAAAAACACTTAACAAACTTTTCTTCAAGTATTTGTTAATAGAAACACTAAAACAATGTTTGTGTTTTTTACTTAGGAATTTAGATATCAAAATAAACTCTTAATTCTCCCCCTTTAGAAGGTTATGTTTTCTCCCCCTTTGTCATCAATAAAAATAAATAAAAAGACAAAGTAAATAAAAAGAAACCAACAAAAAATTCATTAAAACATACCAAAATGGCAGTGCAGAGTACAGAAACAAAGAGACAATTTTAGGATAAATGACAATTTCATTATTGTTAGAGGTTAAATTTTTTTAAAGTGTAGGATAAATATGCGCGTATGTCGCAGCCTGAAAAAAACAGTGCGAAAAAAACAACTGGCGAAAGAAAATGACAGAAGAGTCGCCACCGTGCGTTATTTATCCCAAAGGAGGGAAAGGAAACGCTCGAAGTAAACCCGGAGAAAGGAAAGGAAAAGACAAGGTCTCGCAACCAAATCTTGGGTTCGGGAGTCGATTATGCGAAGGGAAGGTATTAGCACCCCTACGCATCCGTAGTACTCTACGGGATCCACTCTTGTTTGTTCTTGTCTAAAGGGTGTATGTTTATCTAATGTACTATTTACTAAAAGGGTCAAGAGAAAAATGACTCGCATAGATATCGCATCCATTGCATACGTATCTCATCTGGAATGAGAATCAGAGTCTTCGTAGCTCGGCTACCTATGGGTTAAGGATAAGTGTGCTCGCTAAGACATCGCGTCTTATGCCTACGTATCTCATCGGGAATGAGAATCAGAGCAAAACGTAGTTCAGCTAACTACGGGAACAAAGGTCTCGATTGCAACTAGGGCAAGAGAAAGGGAAGGTCTCGATCGCAACGAGGGCGAGAGAAAGGATCGCAACGAGGGCGAAAGCAAACAAGGATTAGTTGTTAGTCGTTAGTCAAACTCGGCAAGACATCGCATCTTGTGCCTACGTATCTCATCTGAACATGAGAATCAGAGTTGCTGTAGTTCGGCTACACGCACGCCAAACAAACAACACACAAGCAGGCAAACATGGAGCCTGAATGCCAATCACTGGACTTACATCAGCATCCGAACCAAAACACACACGAGAAGGCAAACGTGGAGCCCGAACACCAATCACTGGACTTACATCGGCATCCGAACCAAAACACACGCACACTGGAACCCGAATGCCACTCGATGGACTTACATCAGCTTCCAAGCACACAACAACCAAACAAGTTAATAGGGAGTCAGGAACTCGAGCCTATAACTGTCAAGCACACACACAAAAAGGAAGAAAAGGTGAACACACAGACTAACAGGGAGTCGGGAACTCGAGCCTGATAGCTAGCAAACAACACACTCAAAAAAGAAAAGGGTGCCCGGAGAGATCTCGCACGATCTCCTGCCTACGTACCTCATCTGGTATGAGAATCAGGGCGACGTAGTTCCCCTCATAGGGGTTGCCATCTGAACATGGACTTACAAAGGAGGACACCAGTTGTGTCAGAGGAGAGTGGGCGATGTGTTCACGCCCTAGCAGTAGGTGTCGCAGTTCGCTGAATCGAGTCTTAGGCAGTTACCTCTTTGCAATAGGACGGACTACATGCCACAGGATCGGAGACGCTCGGAAAGGTCTAGAAGTGGGGAAGCTCTGCCCTAGAGTTGTCATGCAATATGTCCTTAGGTGTTTAGGATTTACAAATGGGAATATCTACCTATTGTTAGCATGCAAAAGGATATGGGAATCCTACCTATGTTATCATACAAAAGGATATGGGAATCCTACCTATGTCATCATGCAAAGGGTTCTATCTAATGGGTGCTACCTAATCGGAACAAGAATCGACGAATGGAGCAAGGAGAAGTGTTAGGGATAAGGGTAGATGGCGATGCATGAAGCAATCGACTTACAAGGTTGATGGCGATGCATAAAGCAATCGACTTACAAGGTTGATGGCGATGCATAAAGCAATCGACTTACAAAAGGGTAGATGAATACGTGCTGGTTCTGTTAGGTTTTGAAAAATGATTACTCGACGTTGGATCGAGGTTTTGGTCTTGTTTTGAAATGGTTATCGGGTGTTCATTTTATTTCTTGTATTAACAGATGAATAAAGAATGAAAGAATATTATACATTTCATGGGAGAGGGATACATTTGTTATGAATGGGGGTTGTCATGGCAATCAAACCATATAAATATATGCCTCATACATCATACAAGTAGGCAACAGTTAATCAAACAAGTAGGATATAAACAAGTATATAATCAAATCAAATAATCAAAGAATGAAATAATGAAACAATAAACAATGTATGAGTGTAAGTGCAAGGGAACCGGCAAATTGTAAGAAAGCCCAAGAGTAAGCTATGTGAGGTTGATGGCGATGCTTAAAAAGCAATCGACTTACAAGGGTGTAAAAAATGGGCTCGATATTAAATCGAGAAAAAACATGATTTTTATAGTTTAAAAATGGTTTTGAATTAAAATACAACAACTCTACATTATTAACAAAATGAACATATGAGTGTAATAAAGGCATAAACATAAAAAGAAACTAAAATGCTAAAAGAAAAAAAATAACATAGCTAAAAGAAATAAAATGCCAAAAAAAGGTCACACATGAGTATTGAACCCACCCCACTCAAGAACATACACACTGCCCTTCTCCACCAGACCACTCAGGGTTATATGCTACTGAAGTACTACCTTAAATATATAAACCGGAATGAAAAAAAAAAAATAAAAAAAAGATTAAGAACAAAACTAACATATAAAACCTTTTTTATGTTTTTGTTTATTATTATCTTTTATCTCTGTTAAACAAAACAAATTTGATTAAAAAATTAAATTAAAAAAAGAAACGAAAACAAAGAAATGAAAACAAAAAGAAAACAGAGACTCGTCTTCTTCTCTCCCACCTCACAAACTCAACCTTCCCCCAACAATGGCAATCTCACGAACTCGCACCTCTCGTCCCTCTTATGACATCAACAAAACCCTCTCACGCTCTCCAACTCAGTGAATCGAACTCTCTCAACTCTCACAAATATTTTCAACAATAAAACAAGAGAAGGATAACAAGAAAGAAAAAGAGTCCTTACAAAGTGTCGCGGCGGTGGTGGTGAAGGACGCGAAGAAGCTGGCCTCCAGGTAATCGATTTTGGGGTTTTAGGTTTTTTTCTTCCTCAGATTTTCGCCTCTAGGTCTCTGTTGCTTTCCTCTTCTTGGATTAGGGTTTTCTTTGGTCTCTTTTCCGCCTCTAGGTCCCTGTTGTTTACTGATTCATTCTCCTTTTATATTCTGTGAATTAGGGTTTCCAATGGGGTCTTTGCTGTTCAAAAGGAGTGTTTCTGCAAAGCACTTTGGATGCTCAGACACAGAATTACCCTATCCATGTTAGATTCAAGAAAAGGTATCCTTTCTTCTCTGCTTTGACCTCATATCAATTTGGGATGTTTTTTTGGACTTTGCCCTCTGACTGTTGGTTAATGGTTTTGCACTTTAGGTTTTGCAAATTGACTGATTAATGTGTTCCCCCCTTATTTTTTTACCGCAGTAAAAAATGGTGAGCTTGGTTTGACTTGGGATAATGGGTATTTTGAAGAGTGATTGTTAATGGTTTTAATGCATAGACTGGCTGCAGTAGGTGACATGATAAATTGGAATTAGGAGATGAGGTTATCAGATCAAAAGTAATCTGCTGAAATGGTAATTGTTAAAGGCAAGTGTGCTTGTGCTTTGGTTTTCTTTGAATTGTTATGGCTAGAGTTAGTGGTTGAAGAATGATGAGTGAAATTGCGGCAGATGGTTTTGTTGTAGGTTTAATGTTGCTCAATTTTGCAGCAAACCTTATCCATGTATTTCCATTCGCCTAAGTTCAACTTTGGTCTGGTTTTACACAGCAGTATTCCCCCAGGTATGTTACTAGGTTGTGGTTGGTCAATTAGCATTGGGTCAGTCTTTGGAATAACACCTGTCCTGGTTTGATAACAGGTTCTAATATAACCGGTCTGGAAGCTGTGTAACACTGTCTAAAAGCATAGACAGAAGCCATTTTAAAGGCAAGTTTACTGGAATCAACAACATGAGCAGCACCAACTGTCAAGACAACTCGGAGATTTTCAACTGGATGTCCAATTAATGCACATGAGTTGGCAACTTTCTCAATTGCAAGGACAAAATTTGATGGAACAGCTTGGCCAACACGCATGCTTTCAAATTCAAGCTTAGTTCCCGACTCAGTAAGAAGTGGTTCAATATACCCAATCACACGTCCATATTGTCCTCGCCCTCCAGATTGCTTCCTATGTAAATAATCCAGATCAGCATGCTGAGTAACAGTTTCTCTGAAGTTTACACGAGGCTTTCCAACTGCATCAACCTTGTATTCCCTCACACTGCGTTCATCATAGATATCTAAGTGTGGTTCTCCCATTCCAGAAATGATTGTCTGCCCATTCTCTGGGTCCAAGCCAACACGGAATGTAGGGTCCTCTCTTTGGAAGCAGTTCAAAGCTTTCGAAAATTGCTCTCCAGAATCTTTTGAGACAGGTTGTACAGCTAAAGACTACGCAGGTTTAGGTACATCATAGAAGTCATTGTGTATTTAAACGACCCATCAGTAAAAGTATCTCCTCGGCTTGCTGTTTGTATTAATGTGGAGCTTCTGCGGTTTTTGCAGGTTGCAGTTTTGGGTTTATGTTATACACGTTTGGATTTGGCTTGCAGCAGATACTAGACTTAGCAGGTGGCGACAACAGAAACGAACCATGTATTCAATGGCATTTCCCTGGCGCACATGGACTCTTGTTCACACTGACGGCACGGTACTGCTGGCTCTTGGATTTGCAGGTCAGAGATTTTGGAAATTTCCTGGTTTGTTGCAAGTTGATATTCCTGCAGATGGTGACTCACATTGGTGTTTGCTTCCTGCTTGTTGTCATGTTGGATGAATGCATGTCGCATTGCAAGATGAATGAGGAGGCTGCATATGCAGGGCTTGATTGAATGAGGCTGCAGGGTTTTTTGCACGATGGTTTGTTGGCATAATGATGATGATAACATGATGGTCAGCAGGAAGAACAAGGAAGATACTGGTATGTGTGGATTTTGCAGTGGTTGTGCAAGACATATGTATGTATGCAGCAGCAAATAAGGCAAGACAGGGTTCATGTGTCTGCAGCCATGGTAAGCTTCTCTTTCTTGCTAAATTTTAGACAATTGGTCTTCAAGGTATCTCAGGCCATGTTTATGTGGTTGTGTGGATGCAGGGCATGTTTGGCCAGATGGAGTTAGTTAGTATGCGCTTGAACCCACCAACAAAATTGGACTTTAACAACAATGGTTTATTACTTTGGAAATCATCCACCAAGTTGAGCATCAATTTTTGAGCCAAAATTTGCCCAGCCTCCCATCGGTTGAATTCATCAAAATCATTGGCTAATAGGAAAAACAGGTCGTCATCAGTAAGATCAGATTGAAGACGAATAGGAGCACTGTATCCCCTTAACAAAGATGGAACAGGCCTCTCAAAGATATCAGTGAATACAAACTCTTTTTCTTTCTGGAGTGGGTTTCTCCTCCTCTAGAACCCCAACAAATGGTACATCAAACAATACATCAGCAGAATCCTTGCCAACTATCGCCGGTATTTCAGAAGTCTCGTTATCCTTTTCCTTGAGATCGACTTGGGAAAAAATCACCACCATGGTCATGAACAATTAATGAAGTCACATTCTCACAAGCGGCCTCGGCAGCAGTATCTGAGTTACGAATTCCCATTGCAGAACTTTTCTTTGAATAGGTAGAATCAAATTCTGAAACCTTCTGTCGTCACTTCTTGAAGATGAGATGGAGTAGCAGCAAATATTGATTGCACATGTCGAAAATCTGTGCGTTTAGTCAAGTCTAATTTGGTAGGCCATTCGGCAGGCTCAGGTATGGCATTCGAATATCTGCAAATATTTGAATCTGCTCTGCATGCATTTATTATACAGTAGCTGACTCCACTTTTACAGGGATTTCCCTGCCATTGATACTGTAGTGGCTGCTCCGAACATTCCATATTGACTGGTTCTTGGACAGGCAAGGGTGTTGGTTTACCTCGCATGCATAGCTAGTTCAAACCATGTCTTGGCATGCTTCATAGATAAAAATAGTTGTGTCTTTGCATTAGGTCCTGCTTGCTCATACTCACAGCAGGTTTTGGCTTGGACATTGACAACAAACTTATGGTTTTAGTTCATGGCATGTTAGCAACACTTCATGGCTTGGATTTTATATTGGTTATGATTTTGGTTTGTGAAGGTTTGGCATTGTAGCAAGTTGGTACAACAGGGAAAATGCAGCAGGGTGAAAGTTAATTGTCAAAGCAACAACTCCAAATGTTCAAGGCATGACCAAGCATGTTGGCATCAAAGTGAAGAAAACCAAGTCAACATGGGCACAGAGCGTGGAATAAGGGTTAGGGTCAGCCCTTTGGTGATTGGGGTTGACAAAGGATTTAGGGTTGACTTTAGTCAAAGTTGACCAAAAAGTCAACTATTGACCAAAGTCAACAATTTGTCAAAAATGTGTTTTCTTTATGATTTCTTTGTAAATGGATATTCTATTATTGGTTAGGATGAAAATTAGGATTTGAGGAATTTGGGTTGACTTTGGTCAAAGTTGACCAAAAAGTCAACTGTTGACCAAAGTCAACAGTTGGTCAAAATGCCAAATTTTGTATTTTTTTTTGTATGGAATCAAATGTAATGGTTTAAAATGGATGAAATAGATTGAAATGGTTTGAAAATTATTGGGAATTGGTTTCACAATTGGTTTAATCATGACTTGAATATTTGACTCTTTTTTTTTTTGAAAAGAAAATAACTTGACTGATAATGTGTATGAACAAAACCATGAAATGAGACCATAAGGTTAGGGTTTTGGCATAGTATCCATGAACCAATAACATGACTAGAAAGTGGTTTGAAACACAAGAAACCTGGTTGTTCAGATGACCCAGACCATAGATATATCCACAATCACAACATCATGACTTTGGATCAAAACCACAATCCTCATACAAAACCAAAGTAAAGTTAGGCCAAGCATGCCACACAAACATAAAAGATTTAGGACCAAAATCGGGGTATGACAGCTGCCCCTATTTAAGCGTCTTCAACTAGAGAATATGAAGCAGGACGTTCTTCATATGATCATGGTGGGAGATGGTTAAATACTAAGAAGACCCGGATTTTGATCCTGAATCCCTATGAAATAATTAACCATGCCTGTCAGAATCGGCAAAGAAGCAATCCCAAAAGAAGAATCCGTCTGGTACGGTGAAAATCGGCCTGAGTACCGAAACAGAAAGTTGACCTAGATACCAAAATAAATGGTAACAGGAATACCCATGGCATGAACGTCGCACATTAGTCTGAACACTAAGCATCGGAATATGAGAGTATCAATGTTGGTCTGATCACCGGAAATCTGGTCTGAACACCACTTCGATCTGAAAATCGGAAAACTGGCCTGAATGCCACAAGTACTTCGACTTGATCATCGGAAACTTCTACGATCTGAAAATCGGAAACTGGCCTGAATGCCACTTCGGTCTGGATACTGGAAACTGGCCTGAATGCCATAAGTTGCATCGACCTGAATGTCGGAAACTTCTTCGATCTGAATATCGGAAACTGGCCTGAATGCCACTTCGGTCTGGATACCGGAAACTGGCCTGAATGCCATAAGTTGCATCGACCTGAATGTCGGAAACTTCTTCGATCTGTATATCGGAAACTGGCCTGAATGCCACTTCGGTCTGAATACCGGAAAATTGGCCTGAATGCCATTTCGATCTGAAAATCGGAAAACTGGCCTGAATGCCACAAGTACTTCGACTTGATCGTCGGAAACTTCTACGATCTGAAAATCGGAAACTGGCCTGAATGCCACTTCGGTCTGGATACCGGAAACTGGCCTGAATGCCATAAGTTGCATCGACCTGAATGTCGGAAACTTCTTCGATCTGAATATCGGAAACTGGCCTGAATGCCACTTCGGTCTGGATACCGGAAACTGGCCTGAATGCCATAAGTTGCATCGACCTGAATGTCGGAAACTTCTTCGATCTGAATATCGGAAAAGACTGGCTTGAATGCCACTTCGGTTTGGATACCGGGAAAACTGGCCTGAATGCCACTTCGGTCTGGATACCGGGAACTCTGGCCTGAATGCCACTTCGGTCTGGATACCGGGAACTCTGGCCTGAATGCCACTTTGGTCTGAATACCGTCTCGGTCTGAACACCGGAAAATTGGCCTGAATGCCATAAGTACATCGACCTGATCGTCGGAAACTTCTTCGATCTGGAAATCGGAAATTGGCCTGAACGCCACTTCGGTCTGGATACCGGAAACTGGCCTGAATGCCACTTCGGTCTGAATACCGGGAATTGGCCTGAATGCCACTTCGGTCTGAATACCGGGAATTGGCCTGAATGCCACTTCGGTCTGAATACCGGAAATTCTTCATGTCTATCAGCATCGGCGAAGATAACAAAACAGTGATACGTGAGCCGGCACGCATGCCAAAGACCCAAGCTGGGGATAACAATCGAAAGATTGACCAAAGAGTGCATGAGATATATTATCTATAGCCGTCAAAGCGTAGATAATACACTCGCATGGAAGATTATCCATAACCGGGTTGTAGGTTGTTAAATGGATAAACGACCGAAAAGAAAGGCAACGGGGTACCAGACTAGGTATGCAAAAGATGACCAATCAAAAAAGGATAAAGTTGCTTACTCGGAGCAAGTATCCAAGAAGAAGGGGAAGACCCAATGGGGACAATACTGCTTGATCAAGGCAAGTATCCAGGGAAAAGAATATCAATACCGCAAACTGGATACTGATAACTGCAAAGAGGGGATTACATCTACCGGTTTGTAGGCAGAAAACCACGGAAAAGTAACCAGTCATCATCGGGATGAGCACAAAGGGTTAACTCCACCAAGGGGACGAAAGTGGGATTTTACAACTACCAGCTAGTAGGTAGAAAACCACAAAGATAGGACTTACAACTACCGGTTTGTAGGTAGAGGCCCCAAATTCCGCTGAGGATGAGATGGATGAGTGCCGGTTAGTGAGAAACCATTCATTTATGCCCCAGAGAAGTACAAGAGACAGCGAATAAGAAGCCAATTTAGGATCGATCCAAGAAGGAAAACTGAATCAAGACTCATCCTAATGAGGAAAGAACTCAATAGGGAAAACCCATCCCATTATGGAGGGAACGGAAGCAACCGTCATCCACGAGGATGTATCTCGGTGGGGAGCGCAGAAGGAATGGTGGACATTTTCTGCTTAAGGGGTCGACTCTATATGGAGAGATCAGACACACCCATATCTGCTAGAGGAGGATCTACTGGAGGGATCTGTATCAACAAATAGCAGGAGACAACCATCAACAGATACACGGCAACAGCTGCATCATGAGTATCCGAATGCTATGATTATGCATGCATGCATTATATCTAAAAAAATGTATGATGAATGCTGACAAACAGACATGCTCAACACACAGGTCCGGGAATCAACCATCCGGCACCACTCTTCCGGAGGGAAAACCAAAGTCACCAGAGAGCCGAGAAAATCCACTGGAGACTGGGATATCAGGGAGCAACACCATCCTGCAGGGGAGGAAGGCCACCAGAGGCTTCCGGAGGGATCGTCGGTCACAACCGGAGAACAGAGTTCAGCATACAGGCGGACGTGCCATGACCACTCGTGCTGGAGATCAGAGATACCATGAAGCAACTAGATCTCTGATGAGGATAGATAGGCACTGGTAAAGCTCATCATGCCAACAACTCCGCTGGGGATCTATCTAAGGACATGATGGAGTACTGGATGTCAATCCACGAAATACCGAGTCTTCCCAAGACAAGCACCCATGCCGGGGAGAGTATAAGACTGCTCTACTGGAGAGAGGAAAATTGAAGTCTTCAATAAACACTCTGCTTGGGAACTTCCCCATAAAAGTGTTCCAACAACCACCTTGCTGGGAATGCCCCACGGTAGGGCTCAAACAAACCTCTACTGGAGATGCCCCACAATAGGGCTAACAGGGACTTGGAGGAAGAATGTTGTACTGCCGGGAACATGAAGATAAACAACTTCAACCAACACTGCACTGAGCAACCTCACTGAGGAGAAACCAAAAGAGGTTCGACAGGAAAAAGATACAGTTATGCTCGAGATACGAACAAATGTCTTACCTGTTGGTAATCATACCACCCTCGGGAGAGCACTGCGGATCTCCTAAGTATCCTTCCATCATTGTGAATGTTCACTTTGTTTAAGAACAATTTTTTTGTGAAAAATTTGTTTATTTTGAAAACAATGATACTTTATCAATTAAAACATGCAAAACATTTGTTGAGTTGAAACAAATAAGAGTGCAAATAATTGGATAAAAGCTCAAATTGACGCGATGGAATGGTAGTCTGCAAAGGGCGAGACTCCATAGATTTGTACACGTTTGAAATCGGTGATATATATTGGAGAGGGCTACATTGAACATAATGACCCTTCCTCTACCATTCTGAATTTTCGATGTATTCAGAGCTTCAGTCGACAACGAATCGAGAATTCTTGACGGATGACAGATGTACGGCACAGTCTTGTCAGGATGCAGTTACTTGCCAAATCCCTAATTTTTGCCTAGATTGCCCCAGTGTGAGGTGATCAATCTAGCGGGATGCAAATTCTTTTTTCAATGTCTCTAACTTTTGCCTGGATCGCCCTTTCGGGTTTTCAATCCACCGAGACGCTCCTTTTTGCCTAAGTCGCCCTTTGGGGTGTTCGACTTAGCGAGCTATTCTGTTTTTTCTTTTTTAGGCGAAGTATTTCTTGACTGCATCAGAATTCACAGGACGAGTGAACTTCCATCCATTATTGTAAGTGTCAAAACATTGCCTGAAAAGGCTCTCTTGACAACATATGGATATTCATAGCTTGGAGTTCACTTGCCCCTGGAATCGGGCACGAAAGACAAGACTTTCTTGAGCACAAGGTCACCTTCTCGGAACACACGAGGCTTGACCTTCTTGTTGAATGCTTTTTCACTCTCTGCTGATATGACTGACCATGACACATGGCAGTTGATCTCTTCCTTTCGATCGGATTCACTTGGTCGTAGTGACTCTGAATCCATTCAGCATCAGTCAACTTGGGACTTTGAGGGTGCTATTTCTCTTTTGTTTCTTTCTTTCTTTTTCTTTCTTTTGATTTGGATTTCTTTTGATTTTGCACCCTCCTCCTTTTTTTTTTATGTGCCCCAGTTGGCTGTTCTGCTGATTCTCGAGATGCAGCTGAGTGATCTTCTTTTCTTGCTCAAGAAGCCGGGAAATCTCGTCAGGAATCCTTTCAACATCATCTTCTTCCGCTTCAAATAAAGGGAATTCAAAATTGGGAGATAACGTCCGATCATTAGGTTCAATGGGTTTAAGAAACAACCTGCATAATGATTTAGAGATGAAAAGCTTTTTGAAAAACAAACAAGACAATCGTTATGCAGATGAAAAGATTGCTTTTATTCTTGTTTTTAAGGTTTTTTGTGATCACCAATTTCATGCAAAAAGCGAAAAGGGAAAACAAATGGAAAAACAAATGTTTTAACATGAATTTATTTGAATGAAAATATCATTGCACAAAATGTTGCCAACAATGTCATCACTTCTCCTTTTGGCATGGGAGAAGGGTTTTTTAAAAAAGTGATTATTACTCTGACTTATGAACGACTGTAGGAACGCCCACAGTGACCCAATTGCGATAGATCCCACCAGGGATGACAAATGTCAGAATCCTTTGCATCAGCAGCTTCTGCTTTTGAACAACCCTCTTTGTTGAAGATCTTAGAAGAAAAGCCATCGCCGGCCCGGGGCTTGTTGTCTTCAAGCTTGATTAACACTGGGACCTAAGTCCTCGAAGCTCAGAATCCCTGATCTGACAAGGTCCTGCACCTTATTCTTAAACTGAAAGCAGCTTTCCACGTCATGACCAGGAGCACCCGAATGATACACACAATGCTGATCGGGCCTATACCACCACCGAGGGTTGACAGGTATAGCCGGCGGGTCTCTGGGAGTAATCAAGTTCCGCTCTATCAAAGAGGGATACAGCTCTGTGTATGACATAGGGATCGGATCAAAAATGATCTTCTTCCTCTCATTACTCGTACTAGCTTGATTATCATTGTGGGGCTGGTAAGCCTGCTGTTGAGGACGATGTTGCTGATGCTGATATTGCTGAGTGGGTCTTCTCTGTTGCTGTTGAGTTGCTGGAATAGTCACAGCGGCGGCCTGACGAAACTGTCCTCTGTTCACACTCCTCCGACGGTGCACAACATTTGTTTCACTTTCTCCCCTTTTGGGTGCCCCAGAGAATGGCTTCTTAGAACCGGAAGAACTTGAAGAGCCAGGATGGCGAACCGGAGCGCGGGTTGGTCTGACATTAACAGTCTCTGCAGCAAGAGGCTGTTCACTGATTCTGATCCCCCTCAATTCATCACCCACGGCATAATCATTGACGAGAATAGTGACAGCAGCATTCTCATGAACGGGTACACCCACTGGTGAAGCACGGTGGACTGGTGGAATCACGGCTTCCAGTCTCTGGGCTAAGGCACGCAGCTCCTCTTGCCCCTGAACAACTCCTTGCATCATTGTCATAAACTGGGCCATGTTCGCCCTCATCTCAGCCAACTCAGTCTGAACCTGGTCCATAATCCTCTGATGATTGAGTTTGGTTGAGTAACGATGCGGTCGACGGTCAGCAATCCTGTCTCAGTCAGGAACCAAAGCGAGAAGTCCCTCCAAACACGTCTGCAATGCAAGGATGTTATGTGCATGATATGCATGATGCGGATGCTATTTTATCATGAATGATCCTGATAAAGGATATGCGTATGCGAGTTAACTTTTTTCTTTTTTTCATGCATTATTATTTTTTTTGAAAATAAACATGCTATGATGCAAATGATGCAACATGACTGGTCAGGCCGTGCGTCTCAAGGCACAGGGTCAAAGCTTCGGCTTGAACTCGGAGTCACAATTCATCTGAAACCCAAAGTCATCTGGGGAACTGTCATCTGAACCCAATCTGAGGAACCAAATCACTATCTGAGCGAGTACCCTCAAATTCAGCCCAGGGATCCGAAATAAACGGAACCCTCTGATCAATACCAGGGTCAAACCTCCGGCGTCCAGAAATAAATGTCCATAAATTTGGCTGAACCAAAGTCACCATCACAGCACCACTGGCAGAAACCGTATCTGTAGAGATCAAACCCTCCCCTCACTGGTAGGTTCTAAGAACAGAAGTTTGTCAGCTTCAGCCCTTTAGTCGAGAATAATACGTTTACCACTGAAGGTTTGGCATTATTACGGGATAAAAGACCTCTGCTGACTCCCCTCAACAGGATATCCTAAAGCAAGTTCCCAGTCTCGGGGTCCTCGGATTGAGCAGCGAGAATGCGCCCACCAGAGCTAACATAATCACGTCTCGGAGGAAAGGCCTCGACTGAGTTCCCGGGAAATGGTCACCAGAGTCGACGATTTCTAAAGGAATATCTGTCGTTATGGAACACCCATAGGACAAAATATATCCAACAGAAACCTCGTCTGGAATGTGGGTCTCATGAACGACTTATCATAGCAACATGCCATGCAAGCCTCATGACTATCCACTCTAACACCTATGTGTACACTCAAGCCTGGGTAGTGGGCTTATTTCTCACAAAATATCCCATCCCAACAAACAGACAACCCACAGAACCCACAGATACAACAAACATATGTACATGAATGTAATAAGGTAAAGCAGGTAAATGCTGAAAATAAATAACTGTACAAAAGAATAAACACCCAACAAACAAGAAAACCTACAAAAGCTAGGAGGAACTCGCTTAGGGAAACCGGATCCCCAGCAGAGTCGCCAGCTGTCGCAGCCTGAAAAAAACAGTGCGAAAAAAACAACCGGCGAAAGAAAATGACAGAAGAGTCGCCACCGTGCGTTATTTATCCCAAAGGAGGGAAAGGAAACGCTCGAAGTAAACCTGGAGAAAGGAAAGGAAAAGACAAGGTCTCGCAACCAAATCTTGGGTTCGGGAGTCGATTATGCGAAGGGAAGGTATTAGCACCCCTACGCATCCGTAGTACTCTACGGGATCCACTCTTGTTTGTTCTTGTCTAAAGGGTGTATGTTTATCTAATGTACTATTTACTAAAAGGGTCAAGAGAAAAATGACTCGCATAGATATCGCATCCATTGCATACGTATCTCATCTGGAATGAGAATCAGAGTCTTCGTAGCTCGGCTACCTATGGGTTAAGGATAAGTGTGCTCGCTAAGACATCGCGTCTTATGCCTACGTATCTCATCGGGAATGAGAATCAGAGCAAAACGTAGTTCAGCTAACTACGGGAACAAAGGTCTCGATTGCAACTAGGGCAAGAGAAAGGGAAGGTCTCGATCGCAACGAGGGCGAGAGAAAGGATCGCAACGAGGGCGAAAGCAAACAAGGATTAGTTGTTAGTCGTTAGTCAAACTCGGCAAGACATCGCATCTTGTGCCTACGTATCTCATCTGAACATGAGAATCAGAGTTGCTGTAGTTCGGCTACACGCACGCCAAACAAACAACACACAAGCAGGCAAACATGGAGCCTGAATGCCAATCACTGGACTTACATCAGCATCCGAACCAAAACACACACGAGAAGGCAAACGTGGAGCCCGAACGCCAATCACTGGACTTACATCGGCATCCGAACCAAAACACACGCACACTGGAACCCGAATGCCACTCGATGGACTTACATCAGCTTCCAAGCACACAACAACCAAACAAGTTAATAGGGAGTCGGGAACTCGAGCCTATAACTGTCAAGCACACACACAAAAAGGAAGAAAAGGTGAACACACAGACTAACAGGGAGTCGGGAACTCGAGCCTGATAGCTAGCAAACAACACACTCAAAAAAGAAAAGGGTGCCCGGAGAGATCTCGCACGATCTCCTGCCTACGTACCTCATCTGGTATGAGAATCAGGGCGACGTAGTTCCCCTCATAGGGGTTGCCATCTGAACATGGACTTACAAAGGAGGACACCAGTTGTGTCAGAGGAGAGTGGGCGATGTGTTCACGCCCTAGCAGTAGGTGTCGCAGCTCGCTGAATCGAGTCTTAGGCAGTTACCTCTTTGCAATAGGACGGACTACATGCCACAGGATCGGAGACGCTCGGAAAGGTCTAGAAGTGGGGAAGCTCTGCCCTAGAGTTGTCATGCAATATGTCCTTAGGTGTTTAGGATTTACAAATGGGAATATCTACCTATTGTTAGCATGCAAAAGGATATGGGAATCCTACCTATGTTATCATACAAAAGGATATGGGAATCCTACCTATGTCATCATGCAAAGGGTTCTATCTAATGGGTGCTACCTAATCGGAACAAGAATCGACGAATGGAGCAAGGAGAAGTGTTAGGGATAAGGGTAGATGGCGATGTGTGAAGCAATCGACTTACAAGGTTGATGGCGATGCATAAAGCAATCGACTTACAAGGTTGATGGCGATGCATAAAGCAATCGACTTACAAAAGGGTAGATGAATACGTGCTGGTTCTGTTAGGTTTTGAAAAATGATTACTCGACGTTGGATCGAGGTTTTGGTCTTGTTTTGAAATGGTTATCGGGTGTTCATTTTATTTCTTGTATTAACAGATGAATAAAGAATGAAAGAATATTATACATTTCATGGGAGAGGGATACATTTGTTATGAATGGGGGTTGTCATGGCAATCAAACCATATAAATATATGCCTCATACATCATACAAGTAGGCAACAGTTAATCAAACAAGTAAGATATAAACAAGTATATAATCAAATCAAATAATCAAAGAATGAAATAATGAAACAATAAACAATGTATGAGTGTAAGTGCAAGGGAACCGGCTCATTGTAAGAAAGCCCAAGAGTAAGCTATGTGAGGTTGATGGCGATGCTTAAAAAGCAATCGACTTACAAGGGTGTAAAAAATGGGCTCGATATTAAATCGAGAAAAAACATGATTTTTATAGTTTAAAAATGGTTTTGAATTAAAATACAACAACTCTACATTATTAACAAAATGAACATATGAGTGTAATAAAGGCATAAACATAAAAAGAAACTAAAATGCTAAAAGAAAAAAAATAACATAGCTAAAAGAAATAAAATGCCAAAAAAAGGTCACACATGAGTATTGAACCCACCCCACTCAAGAACATACACACTGCCCTTCTCCACCAGACCACTCAGGGTTATATGCTACTGAAGTACTACCTTAAATATATAAACCGGAATGAAAAAAAATAAATAAAAAAAAGATTAAGAACAAAACTAACATATAAAACCTTTTTTATGTTTTTGTTTATTATTATCTTTTATCTCTGTTAAACAAAACAAATTTGATTAAAAAATTAAATTAAAAAAAGAAACGAAAACAAAGAAATGAAAACAAAAAGAAAACAGAGACTCGTCTTCTTCTCTCCCACCTCACAAACTCAACCTTCCCCCAACAATGGCAATCTCACGAACTCGCACCTCTCGTCCCTCTTATGACATCAACAAAACCCTCTCACGCTCTCCAACTCAGTGAATCGAACTCTCTCAACTCTCACAAATATTTTCAACAACAAAACAAGAGAAGGATAACAAGAAAGAAAAAGAGTCCTTACAAAGTGTCGCGGCGGTGGTGGTGAAGGACGCGAAGAAGCTGGCCTCCAGGTAATTGATTTTGGGGTTTTAGGTTTTTTTCTTCCTCAGATTTTCGCCTCTAGGTCTCTGTTGCTTTCCTCTTCTTGGATTAGGGTTTTCTTTGGTCTCTTTTCCGCCTCTAGGTCCCTGTTGTTTACTGATTCATTCTCCTTTTATATTCTGTGAATTAGGGTTTCCAATGGGGTCTTTGCTGTTCAAAAGGAGTGTTTCTGCAAAGCACTTTGGATGCTCAGACACAGAATTACCCTATCCATGTTAGATTCAAGAAAAGGTATCCTTTCTTCTCTGCTTTGACCTCATATCAATTTGGGATGTTTTTTGGACTTTGCCCTCTGACTGTTGGTTAATGGTTTTGCACTTTAGGTTTTGCAAATTGACTGATTAATGTGTTCCCCCCTTATTTTTTTACCGCAGTAAAAAATGGTGAGCTTGGTTTGACTTGGGATAATGGGTATTTTGAAGAGTGATTGTTAATGGTTTTAATGCATAGACTGGCTGCAGTAGGTGACATGATAAATTGGAATTAGGAGATGAGGTTATCAGATCAAAAGTAATCTGCTGAAATGGTAATTGTTAAAGGCAAGTGTGCTTGTGCTTTGGTTTTCTTTGAATTGTTATGGCTAGAGTTAGTGGTTGAAGAATGATGAGTGAAATTGTGGCAGATGGTTTTGTTGTAGGTTTAATGTTGCTCAATTTTGCAGCAAACCTTATCCATGTATTTCCATTCGCCTAAGTTCAACTTTGGTCTGGTTTTACACAGCAGTATTCCCCCAGGTATGTTACTAGGTTGTGGTTGGTCAATTAGCATTGGGTCAGTCTTTGGAATAACACCTGTCCTGGTTTGATAACAGGTTCTAATATAACCGGTCTGGAAGCTGTGTAACACTGTCTAAAAGCATAGACAGAAGCCATTTTAAAGGCAAGTTTACTGGAATCAACAACATGAGCAGCACCAACTGTCAAGACAACTCGGAGATTTTCAACTGGATGTCCAATTAATGCACATGAGTTGGCAGCTTTCTCAATTGCAAGGACAAAATTTGATGGAACAGCTTGGCCAACACGCATGCTTTCAAATTCAAGCTTAGTTCCCGACTCAGTAAGAAGTGGTTCAATATACCCAATCACACGTCCATATTGTCCTCGCCCTCCAGATTGCTTCCTATGTAAATAATCCAAATCAGCATGCTGAGTAACAGTTTCTCTGAAGTTTACACGGGGCTTTCCAACTGCATCAACCTTGTATTCCCTCACACTGCGTTCATCATAGATATCTAAGTGTGGTTCTCCCATTCCAGAAATGATTGTCTGCCCATTCTCTGGGTCCAAGCCAACACGGAATGTAGGGTCCTCTCTTTGGAAGCAGTTCAAAGCTTTCGAAAATTGCTCTCCAGAATCTTTTGAGACAGGTTGTACAGCTAAAGACATCGCAGGTTTAGGTACATCATAGAAGTCATTGTGTATTTAAACGACCCATCAGTAAAAGTATCTCCTCGGCTTGCTGTTTGTATTAATGTGGAGCTTCTGCGGTTTTTGCAGGTTGCAGTTTTGGGTTTATGTTATACACGTTTGGATTTGGCTTGCAGCAGATACTAGACTTAGCAGGTGGCGACAACAGAAACGAACCATGTATTCAATGGCATTTCCCTGGCGCACATGGACTCTTGTTCACACTGACGGCACGGTACTGCTGGCTCTTGGATTTGCAGGTCAGAGATTTTGGAAATTTCCTGGTTTGTTGCAAGTTGATATTCCTGCAGATGGTGACTCACATTGGTGTTTGCTTCCTGCTTGTTGTCATGTTGGATGAATGCATGTCGCATTGCAAGATGAATGAGGAGGCTGCATATGCAGGGCTTGATTGAATGAGGCTGCAGGGTTTTTTGCACGATGGTTTGTTGGCATAATGATGATGATAACATGATGGTCAGCAGGAAGAACAAGGAAGATACTGGTATGTGTGGATTTTGCAGTGGTTGTGCAAGACATATGTATGTATGCAGCAGCAAACAAGGCAAGACAGGGTTCATGTGTCTGCAGCCATGGTAAGCTTCTCTTTCTTGCTAAATTTTAGACAATTGGTCTTCAAGGTATCTCAGGCCATGTTTATGTGGTTGTGTGGATGCAGGGCATGTTTGGCCAGATGGAGTTAGTTAGTATGCGCTTGAACCCACCAACAAAATTGGACTTTAACAACAATGGTTTATTACTTTGGAAATCATCCACCAAGTTGAGCATCAATTTTTGAGCCAAAATTTGCCCAGCCTCCCATCGGTTGAATTCATCAAAATCATTGGCTAATAGGAAAAACAGGTCGTCATCAGTAAGATCAGATTGAAGACGAATAGGAGCACTGTATCCCCTTAACAAAGATGGAACATGCCTCTCAAAGATATCAGTGAATACAAACTCTTTTTCTTTCTGGAGTGGGTTTCTCCTCCTCTAGAACCCCAACAAATGGTACATCAAACAATACATCAGCAGAATCCTTGCCAACTATCGCCGGTATTTCAGAAGTCTCGTTATCCTTTTCCTTGAGATCGACTTGGGAAAAAATCACCACCATGGTCATGAACAATTAATGAAGTCACATTCTCACAAGCGGCCTCGGCAGCAGTATCTGAGTTACGAATTCCCATTGCAGAACTTTTCTTTGAATAGGTAGAATCAAATTCTGAAACCTTCTGTCGTCACTTCTTGAAGATGAGACGGAGTAGCAGCAAATATTGATTGCACATGTCGAAAATCTGTGCGTTTAGTCAAGTCTAATTTGGTAGGCCATTCGGCAGGCTCAGGTATGGCATTCGAATATCTGCAAATATTTGAATCTGCTCTGCATGCATTTATTATACAGTAGCTGACTCCACTTTTACAGGGATTTCCCTGCCATTGATACTGCAGTGGCTGCTCCGAACATTCCATATTGACTGGTTCTTGGACAGGCAAGGGTGTTGGTTTACCTCGCATGCATAGCTAGTTCAAACCATGTCTTGGCATGCTTCATAGATAAAAATAGTTGTGTCTTTGCATTAGGTCCTGCTTGCTCATACTCACAGCAGGTTTTGGCTTGGACATTGACAACAAACTTATGGTTTTAGTTCATGGCATGTTAGCAACACTTCATGGCTTGGATTTTATATTGGTTATGATTTTGGTTTGTGAAGGTTTGGCATTGTAGCAAGTTGGTACAACAGGGAAAATGCAGCAGGGTGAAAGTTAATTGTCAAAGCAACAACTCCAAATGTTCAAGGCATGACCAAGCATGTTGGCATCAAAGTGAAGAAAACCAAGTCAACATGGGCACAGAGCGTGGAATAAGGGTTAGGGTCAGCCCTTTGGTGATTGGGGTTGACAAAGGATTTAGGGTTGACTTTAGTCAAAGTTGACCAAAAAGTCAACTATTGACCAAAGTCAACAATTTGTCAAAAATGTGTTTTCTTTATGATTTCTTTGTAAATGGATATTCTATTATTGGTTAGGATGAAAATTAGGATTTGAGGAATTTGGGTTGACTTTGGTCAAAGTTGACCAAAAAGTCAACTGTTGACCAAAGTCAACAGTTGGTCAAAAATGCCAAATTTTGTATTTTTTTTTGTATGGAATCAAATGTAATGGTTTAAAATGGATGAAATAGATTGAAATGGTTTGAAAATTATTGGGAATTGGTTTCACAATTGGTTTAATCATGACTTGAATATTTGACTTTTTTTTTTTTGAAAAGAAAATAACTTGACTGATAATGTGTATGAACAAAACCATGAAATGAGACCATATAGTTAGGGTTTTGGCATAGTATCCATGAACCAATAACATGACTAGAAAGTGGTTTGAAACACAAGAAACCTGGTTGTTCAGATGACCCAGACCATAGATATATCCACAATCACAACATCATGACTTTGGATCAAAACCACAATCCTCATACAAAACCAAAGTAAAGTTAGGCCAAGCATGCCACACAAACATAAAAGATTTAGGACCAAAATCGGGGTATGACAGCTGCCCCTATTTAAGCGTCTTCAACTAGAGAATATGAAGCAGGACGTTCTTCATATGATCATGGTGGGAGATGGTTAAATACTAAGAAGACCCGGATTTTGATCCTGAATCCCTATGAAATAATTAACCATGCCTGTCAGAATCGGCAAAGAAGCAATCCCAAAAGAAGAATCCGTCTGGTACGGTGAAAATCGGCCTGAGTACCGAAACAGAAAGTTGACCTAGATACCAAAATAAATGGTAACAGGAATACCCATGGCATGAACGTCGCACATTAGTCTGAACACTAAGCATCGGAATATGAGAGTATCAATGTTGGTCTGATCACCGGAAATCTGGTCTGAACACCACTTCGATCTGAAAATCGGAAAACTGGCCTGAATGCCACAAGTACTTCGACTTGATCGTCGGAAACTTCTACGATCTGAAAATCGGAAACTGGCCTGAATGCCACTTCGGTCTGGATACTGGAAACTGGCCTGAATGCCATAAGTTGCATCGACCTGAATGTCGGAAACTTCTTCGATCTGAATATCGGAAACTGGCCTGAATGCCACTTCGGTCTGGATACCGGAAACTGGCCTGAATGCCATAAGTTGCATCGACCTGAATGTCGGAAACTTCTTCGATCTGAATATCGGAAACTGGCCTGAATGCCACTTCGGTCTGAATACCGGAAAATTGGCCTGAATGCCATTTCGATCTGAAAATCGGAAAACTGGCCTGAATGCCACAAGTACTTCGACTTGATCGTCGGAAACTTCTACGATCTGAAAATCGGAAACTGGCCTGAATGCCACTTCGGTCTGGATACCGGAAACTGGCCTGAATGCCATAAGTTGCATCGACCTGAATGTCGGAAACTTCTTCGATCTGAATATCGGAAACTGGCCTGAATGCCACTTCGGTCTGGATACCGGAAACTGGCCTGAATGCCATAAGTTGCATCGACCTGAATGTCGGAAACTTCTTCGATCTGAATATCGGAAAAGACTGGCTTGAATGCCACTTCGGTCTGGATACCGGGAAAACTGGCCTGAATGCCACTTCGGTCTGGATACCGGGAACTCTGGCCTGAATGCCACTTCGGTCTGGATACCGGGAACTCTGGCCTGAATGCCACTTTGGTCTGAATACCGTCTCGGTCTGAACACCGGAAAATTGGCCTGAATGCCATAAGTACATCGACCTGATCGTCGGAAACTTCTTCGATCTGGAAATCGGAAATTGGCCTGAACGCCACTTCGGTCTGGATACCGGAAACTGGCCTGAATGCCACTTCGGTCTGAATACCGGGAATTGGCCTGAATGCCACTTCGGTCTGAATACCGGGAATTGGCCTGAATGCCACTTCGGTCTGAATACCGGAAATTCTTCATGTCTATCAGCATCGGCGAAGATAACAAAACAGTGATACGTGAGCCGGCACGCATGCCAAAGACCCAAGCTGGGGATAACAATCGAAAGATTGACCAAAGAGTGCATGAGATATATTATCTATAGCCGTCAAAGCGTAGATAATACACTCGCATGGAAGATTATCCATAACCGGGTTGTAGGTTGTTAAATGGATAAACGACCGAAAAGAAAGGCAACGGGGTACCAGACTAGGTATGCAAAAGATGACCAATCAAAAAAGGATAAAGTTGCTTACTCGGAGCAAGTATCCAAGAAGAAGGGGAAGACCCAATGGGGACAATACTGCTTGATCAAGGCAAGTATCCAGGGAAAAGAATATCAATACCGCAAACTGGATACTGATAACTGCAAAGAGGGGATTACATCTACCGGTTTGTAGGCAGAAAACCACGGAAAAGTAACCAGTCATCATCGGGATGAGCACAAAGGGTTAACTCCACCAAGGGGACGAAAGTGGGATTTTACAACTACCAGCTAGTAGGTAGAAAACCACAAAGATAGGACTTACAACTACCGGTTTGTAGGTAGAGGCCCCAAATTCCGCTGAGGATGAGATGGATGAGTGCCGGTTAGTGAGAAACCATTCATTTATGCCCCAGAGAAGTACAAGAGACAGCGAATAAGAAGCCAATTTAGGATCGATCCAAGAAGGCAAACTGAATCAAGACTCATCCTAATGAGGAAAGAACTCAATAGGGAAAACCCATCCCATTATGGAGGGAACGGAAGCAACCGTCATCCACGAGGATGTATCTCGGTGGGGAGCGCAGAAGGAATGGTGGACATTTTCTGCTTAAGGGGTCGACTCTATATGGAGAGATCAGACACACCCATATCTGCTAGAGGAGGATCTACTGGAGGGATCTGTATCAACAAATAGCAGGAGACAACCATCAACAGATACACGGCAACAGCTGCATCATGAGTATCCGAATGCTATGATTATGCATGCATGCATTATATCTAAAAAAATGTATGATGAATGCTGACAAACAGACATGCTCAACACACAGGTCCGGGAATCAACCATCCGGCACCACTCTTCCGGAGGGAAAACCAAAGTCACCAGAGAGCCGAGAAAATCCACTGGAGACTGGGATATCAGGGAGCAACACCATCCTGCAGGGGAGGAAGGCCACCAGAGGCTTCCGGAGGGATCGTCGGTCACAACCGGAGAACAGAGTTCAGCATACAGGCGGACGTGCCATGACCACTCGTGCTGGAGATCAGAGATACCATGAAGCAACTAGATCTCTGATGAGGATAGATAGGCACTGGTAAAGCTCATCATGCCAACAACTCCGCTGGGGATCTATCTAAGGACATGATGGAGTACTGGATGTCAATCCACGAAATACCGAGTCTTCCCAAGACAAGCACCCATGCCGGGGAGAGTATAAGACTGCTCTACTGGAGAGAGGAAATTGAAGTCTTCAATAAACACTCTGCTTGGGAACTTCCCCATAAAAGTGTTCCAACAACCACCTTGCTGGGAATGCCCCACGGTAGGGCTCAAACAAACCTCTACTGGAGATGCCCCACAATAGGGCTAACAGGGACTTGGAGGAAGAATGTTGTACTGCCGGGAACATGAAGATAAACAACTTCAACCAACACTGCACTGAGCAACCTCACTGAGGAGAAACCAAAAGAGGTTCGACAGGAAAAAGATACAGTTATGCTCGAGATACGAACAAATGTCTTACCTGTTGGTAATCATACCACCCTCGGGAGAGCACTGCGGATCTCCTAAGTATCCTTCCATCATTGTGAATGTTCACTTTGTTTAAGAACAATTTTTTTGTGAAAAATTTGTTTATTTTGAAAACAATGATACTTTATCAATTAAAACATGCAAAACATTTGTTGAGTTGAAACAAATAAGAGTGCAAATAATTGGATAAAAGCTCAAATTGACGCGATGGAATGGTAGTCTGCAAAGGGCGAGACTCCATAGATTTGTACACGTTTGAAATCGGTGATATATATTGGAGAGGGCTACATTGAACATAATGACCCTTCCTCTACCATTCTGAATTTTCGATGTATTCAGAGCTTCAGTCGACAACGAATCGAGAATTCTTGACGGATGACAGATGTACGGCACAGTCTTGTCAGGATGCAGTTACTTGCCAAATCCCTAATTTTTGCCTAGATTGCCCCAGTGTGAGGTGATCAATCTAGCGGGATGCAAATTCTTTTTTCAATGTCTCTAACTTTTGCCTGGATCGCCCTTTCGGGTTTTCAATCCACCGAGACGCTCCTTTTTGCCTAAGTCGCCCTTTGGGGTGTTCGACTTAGCGAGCTATTCTGTTTTTTCTTTTTTAGGCGAAGTATTTCTTGACTGCATCAGAATTCACAGGACGAGTGAACTTCCATCCATTATTGTAAGTGTCAAAACATTGCCTGAAAAGGCTCTCTTGACAACATATGGATATTCATAGCTTGGAGTTCACTTGCCCCTGGAATCGGGCACGAAAGACAAGACTTTCTTGAGCACAAGGTCACCTTCTCGGAACACACGAGGCTTGACCTTCTTGTTGAATGCTTTTTCACTCTCTGCTGATATGACTGACCATGACACATGGCAGTTGATCTCTTCCTTTCGATCGGATTCACTTGGTCGTAGTGACTCTGAATCCATTCAGCATCAGTCAACTTGGGACTTTGAGGGTGCTATTTCTCTTTTGTTTCTTTCTTTCTTTTTCTTTCTTTTGATTTGGATTTCTTTTGATTTTGCACCCTCCTCCTTTTTTTTTTATGTGCCCCAGTTGGCTGTTCTGCTGATTCTCGAGATGCAGCTGAGTGATCTTCTTTTCTTGCTCAAGAAGCCGGGAAATCTCGTCAGGAATCCTTTCAACATCATCTTCTTCCGCTTCAAATAAAGGGAATTCAAAATTGGGAGATAACGTCCGATCATTAGGTTCAATGGGTTTAAGAAACAACCTGCATAATGATTTAGAGATGAAAAGCTTTTTGAAAAACAAACAAGACAATCGTTATGCAGATGAAAAGATTGCTTTTATTCTTGTTTTTAAGGTTTTTTGTGATCACCAATTTCATGCAAAAAGCGAAAAGGGAAAACAAATGGAAAAACAAATGTTTTAACATGAATTTATTTGAATGAAAATATCATTGCACAAAATGTTGCCAACAATGTCATCACTTCTCCTTTTGGCATGGGAGAAGGGTTTTTTAAAAAAGTGATTATTACTCTGACTTATGAACGACTGTAGGAACGCCCACAGTGACCCAATTGCGATAGATCCCACCAGGGATGACAAATGTCAGAATCCTTTGCATCAGCAGCTTCTGCTTTTGAACAACCCTCTTTGTTGAAGATCTTAGAAGAAAAGCCATCGCCGGCCCGGGGCTTGTTGTCTTCAAGCTTGATTAACACTGGGACCTAAGTCCTCGAAGCTCAGAATCCCTGATCTGACAAGGTCCTGCACCTTATTCTTAAACTGAAAGCAGCTTTCCACGTCATGACCAGGAGCACCCGAATGATACACACAATGCTGATCGGGCCTATACCACCACCGAGGGTTGACAGGTATAGCCGGCGGGTCTCTGGGAGTAATCAAGTTCCGCTCTATCAAAGAGGGATACAGCTCTGTGTATGACATAGGGATCGGATCAAAAATGATCTTCTTCCTCTCATTACTCGTACTAGCTTGATTATCATTGTGGGGCTGGTAAGCCTGCTGTTGAGGACGATGTTGCTGATGCTGATATTGCTGAGTGGGTCTTCTCTGTTGCTGTTGAGTTGCTGGAATAGTCACAGCGGCGGCCTGACGAAACTGTCCTCTGTTCACACTCCTCCGACGGTGCACAACATTTGTTTCACTTTCTCCCCTTTTGGGTGCCCCAGAGAATGGCTTCTTAGAACCGGAAGAACTTGAAGAGCCAGGATGGCGAACCGGAGCGCGGGTTGCTCTGACATTAACAGTCTCTGCAGCAAGAGGCTGTTCACTGATTCTGATCCCCCTCAATTCATCACCCACGGCATAATCATTGACGAGAATAGTGACAGCAGCATTCTCATGAACGGGTACACCCACTGGTGAAGCACGGTGGACTGGTGGAATCACGGCTTCCAGTCTCTGGGCTAAGGCACGCAGCTCCTCTTGCCCCTGAACAACTCCTTGCATCATTGTCATAAACTGGGCCATGTTCGCCCTCATCTCAGCCAACTCAGTCTGAACCTGGTCCATAATCCTCTGATGATTGAGTTTGGTTGAGTAACGATGCGGTCGACGGTCAGCAATCCTGTCTCAGTCAGGAACCAAAGCGAGAAGTCCCTCCAAACACGTATGCAATGCAAGGATGTTATGTGCATGATATGCATGATGCGGATGCTATTTTATCATGAATGATCCTGATAAAGGATATGCGTATGCGAGTTAACTTTTTTCTTTTTTTCATGCATTATTATTTTTTTTGAAAATAAACATGCTATGATGCAAATGATGCAACATGACTGGTCAGGCCGTGCGTCTCAAGGCACAGGGTCAAAGCTTCGGCTTGAACTCGGAGTCACAATTCATCTGAAACCCAAAGTCATCTGGGGAACTGTCATCTGAACCCAATCTGAGGAACCAAATCACTATCTGAGCGAGTACCCTCAAATTCAGCCCAGGGATCCGAAATAAACGGAACCCTCTGATCAATACCAGGGTCAAACCTCCGGCGTCCAGAAATAAATGTCCATAAATTTGGCTGAACCAAAGTCACCATCACAGCACCACTGGCAGAAACCGTATCTGTAGAGATCAAACCCTCCCCTCACTGGTAGGTTCTAAGAACAGAAGTTTGTCAGCTTCAGCCCTTTAGTCGAGAATAATACGTTTACCACTGAAGGTTTGGCATTATTACGGGATAAAAGACCTCTGCTGACTCCCCTCAACAGGATATCCTAAAGCAAGTTCCCAGTCTCGGGGTCCTCGGATTGAGCAGCGAGAATGCGCCCACCAGAGCTAACATAATCACGTCTCGGAGGAAAGGCCTCGACTGAGTTCCCGGAAATGGTCACCAGAGTCGACGATTTCTAAAGGAATATCTGTCGTTATGGAACACCCATAGGACAAAATATATCCAACAGAAACCTCGTCTGGAATGTGGGTCTCATGAACGACTTATCATAGCAACATGCCATGCAAGCCTCATGACTATCCACTCTAACACCTATGTGTACACTCAAGCCTGGGTAGTGGGCTTATTTCTCACAAAATATCCCATCCCAACAAACAGACAACCCACAGAACCCACAGATACAACAAACATATGTACATGAATGTAATAAGGTAAAGCAGGTAAATGCTGAAAATAAATAACTGTACAAAAGAATAAACACCCAACAAACAAGAAAACCTACAAAAGCTAGGAGGGACTCGCTTAGGGAAACCGGATCCCCAGCAGAGTCGCCAGCTGTCGCAGCTGAGCCTGAAAAAAGTGCGAAAAAACAACCGGCGAAAGAAAATGACAGAAGAGTCGCCACCGTGCGTTATTTATCCCAAAGGAGGGAAAGGAAACGCTCGAAGTAAACCTGGAGAAAGGAAAGGAAAAGACAAGGTCTCGCAACCAATCTTGGGTTCGGGAGTCGATTATGCGAAGGGAAGGTATTAGCACCCCTACGCATCCGTAGTACTCTACGGGATCCACTCTTGTTTGTTCTTGTCTAAAGGGTGTATGTTTATCTAATGTACTATTTACTAAAAGGGTCAAGAGAAAAATGACTCGCATAGATATCGCATCCATTGCATACGTATCTCATCTGGAATGAGAATCAGAGTCTTCGTAGCTCGGCTACCTATGGGTTAAGGATAAGTGTGCTCGCTAAGACATCGCGTCTTATGCCTACGTATCTCATCGGGAATGAGAATCAGAGCAAAACGTAGTTCAGCTAACTACGGGAACAAAGGTCTCGATTGCAACTAGGGCAAGAGAAAGGGAAGGTCTCGATCGCAACGAGGGCGAGAGAAAGGATCGCAACGAGGGCGAAAGCAAACAAGGATTAGTTGTTAGTCGTTAGTCAAACTCGGCAAGACATCGCATCTTGTGCCTACGTATCTCATCTGAACATGAGAATCAGAGTTGCTGTAGTTCGGCTACACGCACGCCAAACAAACAACACACAAGCAGGCAAACATGGAGCCTGAATGCCAATCACTGGACTTACATCAGCATCCGAACCAAAACACACACGAGAAGGCAAACGTGGAGCCCGAACGCCAATCACTGGACTTACATCGGCATCCGAACCAAAACACACGCACACTGGAACCCGAATGCCACTCGATGGACTTACATCAGCTTCCAAGCACACAACAACCAAACAAGTTAATAGGGAGTCGGGAACTCGAGCCTATAACTGTCAAGCACACACACAAAAAGGAAGAAAAGGTGAACACACAGACTAACAGGGAGTCGGGAACTCGAGCCTGATAGCTAGCAAACAACACACTCAAAAAAGAAAGGGGTGCCCGGAGAGATCTCGCACGATCTCCTGCCTACGTACCTCATCTGGTATGAGAATCAGGGCGACGTAGTTCCCCTCATAGGGTTTGCCATCTGAACATGGACTTACAAAGGAGGACACCAGTTGTGTCAGAGGAGAGTGGGCGATGTGTTCACGCCCTAGCAGTAGGTGTCGCAGCTCGCTGAATCGAGTCTTAGGCAGTTACCTCTTTGCAATAGGACGGACTACATGCCACAGGATCGGAGACGCTCGGAAAGGTCTAGAAGTGGGGAAGCTCTGCCCTAGAGTTGTCATGCAATATGTCCTTAGGTGTTTAGGATTTACAAATGGGAATATCTACCTATTGTTAGCATGCAAAAGGATATGGGAATCCTACCTATGTTATCATACAAAAGGATATGGGAATCCTACCTATGTCATCATCATGCAAGGGTTCTATCTAATGGGTGCTACCTAATCGGAACAAGAATCGACGAATGGAGCAAGGAGAAGTGTTAGGGATAAGGGTAGATGGCGATGTGTGAAGCAATCGACTTACAAGGTTGATGGCGATGCATAAAGCAATCGACTTACAAGGTTGATGGCGATGCATAAAGCAATCGACTTACAAAAGGGTAGATGAATACGTGCTGGTTCTGTTAGGTTTTGAAAAATGATTACTCGACGTTGGATCGAGGTTTTGGTCTTGTTTTGAAATGGTTATCGGGTGTTCATTTTATTTCTTGTATTAACAGATGAATAAAGAATGAAAGAATATTACATTTCATGGGAGAGGGATACATTTGTTATGAATGGGGGTTGTCATGGCAATCAAACCATATAAATATATGCCTCATACATCATACAAGTAGGCAACAGTTAATCAAACAAGTAAGATATAAACAAGTATATAATCAAATCAATAATCAAGAATGAAAGAATGAAAATATGAACAATAAACATGTATGAGTGTAAGTGCAAGGGAACCGGCTCATTGTAAGAAAGCCCAAGAGTAAGCTATGTGAGGTTGATGGCGATGCTTAAAAAGCAATCGACTTACAAGGGTGTAAAAAATGGGCTCGATATTAAATCGAGAAAAAACATGATTTTTATAGTTTAAAAATGGTTTTGAATTAAAATACAACAACTCTACATTATTAACAAAATGAACATATGAGTGTAATAAAGGCATAAACATAAAAAGAAACTAAAATGCTAAAAGAAAAAATAACATAGCTAAAAAAATAAAATGCCAAAAAAAGGTCACACATGAGTATTGAACCCACCCCACTCAAGAACATACACACTGCCCTTCTCCACCAGACCACTCAGGGTTATATGCTACTGAAGTACTACCTTAAATAATAAACCGGAATGAAAAAAAATAATAAAAAAAGATTAAGAACAAAACTAACATATAAAACCTTTTTTATGTTTTTTGTTTATTATTATCTTTTATCTCTGTTAAACAAAACAAATTTGATTAAAAAATTAAATTAAAAAAAGAAACGAAACAAAGAAATGAAAACAAAAAAGAAAACAGAGACTCGTCTTCTTCTCTCCCACCTCACAAACTCAACCTTCCCCAACAATGGCAATCTCACGAACTCGCACCTCTCGTCCCTCTTATGACATCAACAACCCTCTCACGCTCTCCAACTCAGTGAATCGAACTCTCTCAACTCTCACAAATATTTTCAACAACAAAACAAGAGAAGGATAACAAGAAAGAAAAAGAGTCCTTACAAAGTGTCGCGGCGGTGGTGGTGAAGGACGCGAAGAAGCTGGCCTCCAGGTAATTGATTTTGGGGGTTTTAGGTTTTTTTTCTTCCTCAGATTTTCGCCTCTAGGTCTCTGTTGCTTTCCTCTTCTTGGATTAGGGTTTTCTTTGGTCTCTTTTCCGCCTCTAGGTCCCTGTTGTTTACTGATTCATTCTCCTTTTATATTCTGTGAATTAGGGTTTCCAATGGGGTCTTTGCTGTTCAAAAGGAGTGTTTCTGCAAAGCACTTTGGATGCTCAGACACAGAATTACCCTATCCATGTTAGATTCAAGAAAAGGTATCCTTTCTTCTCTGCTTTGACCTCATATCAATTTGGGATGTTTTTTTGGACTTTGCCTCTGACTGTTGGTTATGGTTTTGCACTTTAGGTTTTGCAAATTGACTGATTAATGTGTTCCCCCCTTATTTTTTTACCGCAGTAAAAAAATGGTGAGCTTGGTTTGACTTGGGATAATGGGTATTTTGAAGAGTGATTGTTAATGGTTTTAATGCATAGACTGGCTGCAGTAGGTGACATGATAAATTGGAATTAGGAGATGAGGTTTCAGATCAAAAGTAATCTGCTGAAATGGTAATTGTTAAGGCAAGTGTGCTTGTGCTTTGGTTTTCTTTGAATTGTTATGGCTAGAGTTAGTGGTTGAAGAATGATGAGTGAAATTGTGGCAGATGGTTTTGTTGTAGGTTTAATGTTGCTCAATTTTGCAGCAAACCTTATCCATGTATTTCCATTCGCCTAAGTTCAACTTTGGTCTGGTTTTACACAGCAGTATTCCCCAGGTATGTTACTAGGTTGTGGTTGTCAATTAGCATGGGTCAGTCTTTGGATAACACCTGTCCTGGTTTGATAACAGGTTCTAATATAACCGGTCTGGAAGCTGTGTAACACTGTCTAAAAGCCAGTACAGAAGCCATTTTAAAGGCAAGTTTACTGGAATCAACAACATGAGCAGCACCAACTGTCAAGACAACTCGGAGATTTCAACTGATGTCCAATTAATGCACATGAGTTGGAGCTTTCTCAATTGCAAGGACAAAATTTGATGGAACAGCTTGGCCAACACGCATGCTTCAAATTCAAGCTTAGTTCCCGACTCAGTAAGAAGTGGTTCAATATACCCAATCACACGTCCATATTGTCCTCGCCCTCCAGATTGCTTCCTATGTAAATAATCCAATCAGCATGCTGAGTAACAGTTTCTCTGAAGTTACACGGGGCTTTTCCAACTGCATCAACCTTGTATTCCCTCACACTGCGTTCATCATAGATATCTAAGTGTGGTTCTCCC